>NW_027554091.1:0-118222 GCF_045843805.1 Urocitellus parryii | reverse complement strand
CTGGGTCCACCTTGGCGTGAACTCTGGTGTGATTCCCCTTGGAGACTGAGTTCTGGAACTGACCTCAGAGAAGTGTTGCCATGAACTGTGTTGATATTTTAGTAGGCCACGCATGAGATTCGCCCTTGGAAACTGAGATCTAGGCCCAGGTTGGCTTTCCACAGAGCACTGGGAATCTCAGCCAGGATATCACATGATTTTATTCTTACACACCTGGCAGCCATCCTTAAGAGTCAAAACACACATGGACCTCACATGGTAGACCTCTATGGGCCTGGCTTCATGCGACCTTTTGGCCACTCTTTGGGAAGCCTTGTTTGTGAGAGTTCTCCAGAGCTTTCATTGAAATGAGCTTCCTCACCATTTAATGGTTCCTGAATGAATGGAAACCCACAGTGCCTCCAACTTCATCCTTGAAAAATGGCTAGATAAATGCCATGAAATTTTTAAGTTCCCATGACCAGGTGGCACTGGAGAACCTTTGGATGTCCTGTTGCTGATCAGGAGTGTACCAGACAGTGCCTTGATTGACTGGGTTTCATGAAAATGGTGTAGAACAGAGATGCCAGTAAGTTGGGGCCTGCTGAGTAGTGGGCCTAGAGAAGTGGTGTGCAGGAGTGTGATAAAACATCTGTGGTAGGGCCATGTGGATCTGACATTGGCTTCCAAATGGCTTGTGACTGACATGGTGCAGCCGGCAGACACCTATAGCTAAAGGCATCTTGTTATATGGAGAGGTTTCAGGGCAATGTTCAGAATCAGGTTGCTAGGGTCAAGGGGGCAAGCTCTGTGGGATAGAAGACTGGTTGGTGCATTCTCCTAGGACCCTGACCCACCACACGTGACAGAACTCCCTCCTGTACTGTGTCCCAGTTGAACTCCTTGTATTTCATGAAGCAAATACCAAACTCCCAGTGCAGCAGCAAGAAACACCAGGAAAAGTAGAGGAGGACCAAATGGCTTCACAGTCCACACGGGGAGACACTTAGCCTCCAGTGGCCACTGTGGACCTACAAAGAGAGAATTCAGCACTTCTGCCTCATGTTCATTGGAAAATCAGAAACCATGTCCTCCCATGTCCTCCAGGTCACATAGATGCAGACCCAGCTTTGATGGTCTCACTCCAAAGGAAGCTAAAGCTCCTGACAACAACATAGATTTCAAGTGCCCAACCTCAGAGGCAGTTTCTCACGAAGTCTTAGGCCAGCAGAGCTCCATGTTTGTGGAGTGTTTACCCTGTCCCTTACTTATGGAAACTCTTCTACCACCTCCAAGGTTGTGAACTCCTGAGCATTTTGCATTCCACATATGTATCCACAGATTTTCTAACTCTTCCCCTCGAGTTGCTTCTTCCTTGGGGCGAAGGTCATGTCAAGGCATTGTTCTGGATGAGAGTGGGAAGATTTTTGTGTAGCACGTATTTGCATACACATTGGATTCATTTCCTATTTTCCATTTGAAATACTGATTCCCTGACACTACCCCATAACCTACTAGACTCTGACTATGAATCCTAATATGATGGAGACAAAGAACCCAAACAGAATAGAAATACAAGCAGTTCAGAGGAGGCATGGTGTACAGTTGCACTTGCCTTTTGCATTATAAAGGGTAGGTGTTATCAATCTAGACCAATTGAATAGAAATAGTTCTCCATGTGTTTTTAAAGTTAACAAATATGTGAATTCCTGTCTCCCTTTCTCTGTAGCCTATTCAGCACATGTATTTTTACATGCACATATAGAATCCAACCTGGTATCCCACGTGTATTCTTGTGAGGTGGCTGACTTGGCAGATACAAATTGTGAGAAGAGATCACTCCTCCCAAACGCTGTTGGAACTGAAAATTCAACCTATGGGTGAGCTTCCTACTTGAACAACAGGATGCAAAAATCCATGTTCAGTAAAATAAATATTTATGGATCTGTGCATGATATATATTTCATCATGAATTTCGATTGGCATATATATTTTGAATTTTTAATGTCTGTGTGTGTGTTTTGTGTGTGTGTGTAGATATGGATATATATATACACACACACACACACTCTCCAGATTTTTCAAAATATGAAATATATGTGTCTTATGATACATTCCCTAAATACATTCATGTTCATATATGTGGATTTATAAACAACTTTTCACAAGATTATTCTCAGAAATATTTATCCACCTGAAATACATATTTTTTTCCTAGTACTGAAAACCTACTTCAGTGGATGGTGCATAGAAATCCTAATCTTTCTACAGTAACTGACCCAGTTTAACATCAATGCAAGTAGATTCCTATGGGACATGATGTGTATTTTGACGTTCATTTTGATTCAACACTGGTACCTTACTATTTCTTCAGCTGATGCACATCATAGGATGTATATTTCATCCTCAAGTTTGAAAATTTAGGGCATTTGGTTCACTTTCAATCCCTTCCTGCTTCAGAACACATGTATTCCTCCATGTTTCTTGACTGGTTCGTTCATGAGACTTCTTTCCAAACACATGATTTTCCATTTCCATAATCACTTTTGAAGCAAAAATCACACACCCTTCAGGGTAAACCATAACCCTAATATTGCCATTAGGTGTATAACTGGTAGGAATGAATGATTGTGTATCAATATAAGATTTCCTATATTCTTTCAGATATCAACTCAATCCATTATTTCAATTGGAAGCAGTTATATTATTTATTCACAGTATGGTCTAATCATGCATTATCTCTATATTCATAGACCCAGGGTACACCTATTTGTACCCCCAAATACTAATTAATACGTCTTCAACATATTGCTCCCAGCAATGGTGGAAGAAATACTCATGTCACCTGATCTACATATACATTTGATCACTGTCATATTCTGGACACAAAATGCAAAGGTCACACTTATGATTGTAGCAAAGCCTAATTGGAAAGTGAGCATGGATTACTAAAAACTTCCTTCTCCAGGTTGCCTAATGCTCTCCAATGTCAATCCTATTGGTGACTACACACTTGTTTCTTACTAAGATTACATATTCAACCTCAACCCTGTTGAAAATGTCTAATCCTATCACTCACCTTATACTTTGCCTGATTTCCTACTGTCTCTATTGATATCTGCTTTCCTACCTATTTTTCCCCAGTTCATCATTGTGACTGACTCTTCACATGTGCTGACATTTACATTCACTCTCTAACCGACACCCAATTGCTAAAGAACTTTTGGTCCAAATTTTACACTCACTCTTCTTCCTAAACCTACCGACTAGCTTCCTAATCTTACCTACTCTCCCTTTTTGACTGGATGTTCTCTTCTACATTCAATCATCCAAGGTACATGGTCCTATGCCATTGTATACCAATTTATCTGAGACATCTGTGCAGAATGTAATTCAAAGCTACGTATCCCAATCAAGGGCCCAATGCCCTTCTGGCCTTCAAATCTTACTTAGATTTCTGTTTTCATACATATATTTCACCTATGTATGATTATAAATATCGCAGGTTCCCAATACCATTCTACAACCAGCAGAATGATTCCTAACCCAAATCGAACATGTTCTTAACCCTAACCAGACACTGTTCCCTCAATCTAACTTTCCAGAAGAGCAGGGACAGAGTTGGTCTTACAATACAGGAATGGAGGAGATCTTCCACCTGCTGAGAACCTCAAAGGTCCATGCAGAAATGAACCCTGGAGAAGATGTAGGCAGCTATGAAGGACCTGAGAGAGCAAAAGTCATCTTCCATGGCAAACAACCTGGTCAGGATGAAGGGATGTGTCTGAATGAGCCTCTCTCTTCTTAATGTAGACAAGATGGACCAAACCAGGCCTGTGCGGAGAGCTGTTCCTTGGTGCCTATGGTTGATATTCCATTCTAACTTGTGAAAGTGTCACAGGAAGCAGGGGCAGCCTCCATCTCCTGGGACCCCTGCAAGCAACTGTTAGGACACAGTGGTTGCCAGGCAGTGACCTCATTCAGTTCCTGAAGGAAGTGACCTCACCAAACTTCCTTGGTGATGGAACTCTCTGAACTTGGGATCCAGGAATCCAGGCACCCGGAGGCAGTCCCAGTCCCAGTCCCAGTGGGCTCACTTGTTTGGATTTACCAAGGACAGAGTCAGTCTTCCTTGGTCCCTACTGATGTGAGGATGGCCAAATGCCAGGAAAGCACTGAAGAGGGCCTGGCCTGAGAAAGCAGGTAGTGGCTCACCGCTGGCTCCTGACAACCTCACAGAATTGGCCAAGGAGGCCAGATCTGAGACAGGACAGGCCATTTCGGGGCAACATAGTATGGCCCAGCAGTCAGACGACACTCCGGGTAGTCACAGACCTACTTGGGGGAAGGAGGTGCCTTTGTGGGTGTGGGGGTGAGTTTGTGGATTTGTCTCATGTTCTGAGAATAGGTAGGAAAGGCGGTTTGTTTGTTTGGAGTGGACTGTTTCCAGTAAGTCTTTTGACAAGGTGAGTGTTTCTAAGTTTGTGTATCTCACTGTGTCCCTGGTTGTGGACATTAGAAAAGAGAATGCATCAATGGATGTGTCCTGTCTAGTAGAAAGCTTCCCAGTCTTCATCCTGCCCAATTTGTGAATGGACTGCGGCTTGCCTTATGGATGGGCAACACCTACTATCTTCCTAAGTTCCTGTTTTCTTCCTGCATTCTGGCCACTCTCCAGAATAGGCTCATGGTTTTGTGTCCAAGATATGTACCACCTCCAAGCTCTGTGACATGGCCATGTACTGGATAGCTGAAAGGAATGGTGAGCATGTCAGAAAACTCAGATATCAGTGGGACCAG
Organism: Urocitellus parryii; assembly: GCF_045843805.1. NCBI lineage: Eukaryota > Metazoa > Chordata > Mammalia > Rodentia > Sciuridae > Urocitellus > Urocitellus parryii. The sequence goes on along the minus strand of NW_027554091.1, from coordinate 113,443 downwards.
TAAACTCTCAGTGGAGAAAGCCTGCTTTGGGCCTTTTGCTTACCTATTGTTCTGTTGCCCTGAATGTCAGGAAGGCCTTTGCCTCAGGGCACCCCTTTGTGAAGCCTGAAGAAAACAGTTTTCAAATGGAAATGAATGGGCATCACCTGTGGCTCTTTGCTTCATTGCTTTGCAAAGGGATGTGTCTGAATCAGCCTCTTGGCCCTGTGTGAGGCTGTGGCTTAGATTGTCAGCACCTGATGGATTGAAGAAAGATCCCATGTGTGCATCCAAAGCGAAAATGGCAAAAAAGCAGTCATTTGGGATGAAGTCTCTCGCCTTCCTCTGTAAGGTTCCTGACCTCCATCAAGAGAGCATAGGGATGCTTTGGGTCAAATGAGTTCTTCAAAGCCCTGCAGAGGCTAGCCCATAGGTGCTTGGGTTTTCTCCTGACTCCAATTCACACAAAGAATCTATACCCCGCAGTCAGTAGGCCTCAAATTGGAGAAGCAGAGCAGTATTAAAGGCAGGCCTATTTGATCACTCCTGGTGCACAGGAAGGCTGTCCAGGCCACCCTGATATTAGGCAAATGAGGGGCAAGGGAGCTTATTGTGGACACTGTCTTGGGCTGTGCCCCTGATGGAAACCTCCAGCCAGAGGTTATGATGAGTGTGTATATGGAAGAAGATGAGGGCCATGTGGCAGTGTTTTGGTTGGAATTGTGGTCCTTTGTGTGGCGGTTGGAAGAGATGACTGGGTCCACCTTGGCGTGAACTCTGGTGTGATTCCCCTTGGAGACTGAGTTCTGGAACTGACCTCAGAGAAGTGTTGCCATGAACTGTGTTGATATTTTAGTAGGCCACGCATGAGATTCGCCCTTGGAAACTGAGATCTAGGCCCAGGTTGGCTTTCCACAGAGCACTGGGAATCTCAGCCAGGATATCACATGATTTTATTCTTACACACCTGGCAGCCATCCTTAAGAGTCAAAACACACATGGACCTCACATGGTAGACCTCTATGGGCCTGGCTTCATGCGACCTTTTGGCCACTCTTTGGGAACCCTTGTTTGTGAGATTTCTCCAGAGCTTTCATTGAAATGAGCTTCCTCACCATTTAATGGTTCCTGAATGAATGGAAACCCACAGTGCCTCCAACTTCATCCTTGAAAAATGGCTAGATAAATACCATGATATTTTTACGTTCCCATGACCAGGTGGCACTGGAGAACCTTTGGATGTCCTGTTGCTGATCAGGAGTGTACCAGACAGTGCCTTGATTGACTGGGTTTCATGAAAATGGTGTAGAACAGAGATGCCAGTAAGATGGGGCCTGCTGAGTAGTGGGCCTAGAGATGTGGTGTGCAGGAGTGTGATAAAACATCTGTGGTAGGGCCATGTGGATCTGACATTGGCTTCCAAATGTCTTGTGACTGACATGGTGCAGCCGGCAGACACTTATATGTAAAGGCATCTTGTTATATGGAGAGGTTTCAGGGCAATGTTCAGAATCAGGTTGCTAGGGTCAAGGGGGCAAGCTCTGTGGGATAGAAGACTGGTTGGTGCATTCTCCTAGGACCCTGACCCACCACACGTGACAGAACTCCCTCCAGCACTGTGTCCCAGTTGAACTCCTTGTATTTCATGAAGCAAATACCAAACTCCCAGTGCAGCAGCAAGAAACACCAGGAAAAGTAGAGGAGGACCAAATGGCTTCACAGTCCACACGGGGAGACACTTAGCCTCCAGTGGCCACTGTGGACCTACAAAGAGAGAATTCAGCACTTCTGCCTCATGTTCATTGGAAAATCAGAAACCATGTCCTCCCATGTCCTCCAGGTCACATAGATGCAGACCCAGCTTTGATGGTCTCACTCCAAAGGAAGCTAAAGCTCCTGACAACAACATAGATTTCAAGTGCCCAACCTCAGAGGCAGTTTCTCACGAAGTCTTAGGCCAGCAGAGCTCCATGTTTGTGGAGTGTTTACCCTGTCCCTTACTTATGGAAACTCCTCTACCACCTCCAAGGTTGTGAACTCCTGAGCATTTTGCATTCCACATATGTATCCACAGATTTTCTAACTCTTCCCCTCGAGTTGCTTCTTCCTTGGGGCGAAGGTCATGTCAAGGCATTGTTCTGGATGAGAGTGGGAAGATTTTTGTGTAGCACGTATTTGCATACACATTGGATTCATTTCCTATTTTCCATTTGAAATACTGATTCCCTGACACTACCCCATAACCTACTAGACTCTGACTATGAATCCTAATATGATGGAGACAAAGAACCCAAACAGAATAGAAATACAAGCAGTTCAGAGGAGGCATGGTGTACAGTTGCACTTGCCTTTTGCATTATAAAGGGTAGGTGTTATCAATCTAGACCAATTGAATAGAAATAGTTCTCCATGTGTTTTTAAAGTTAACAAATATGTGAATTCCTGTCTCCCTTTCTCTGTAGCCTATTCAGCACATGTATTTTTACATGCACATATAGAATCCAACCTGGTATCCCACGTGTATTCTTGTGAGGTGGCTGACTTGGCAGATACAAATTGTGAGAAGAGATCACTCCTCCCAAACGCTGTTGGAACTGAAAATTCAACCTATGGGTGAGCTTCCTACTTGAACAACAGGATGCAAAAATCCATGTTCAGTAAAATAAATATTTATGGATCTGTGCATGATATATATTTCATCATGAATTTCGATTGGCATATATATTTTGAATTTTTAATGTCTGTGTGTGTGTTTTGTGTGTGTGTGTAGATATGGATATATATATACACACACACACACACTCTCCAGATTTTTCAAAATATGAAATATATGTGTCTTATGATACATTCCCTAAATACATTCATGTTCATATATGTGGATTTATAAACAACTTTTCACAAGATTATTCTCAGAAATATTTATCCACCTGAAATACATATTTTTTTCCTAGTACTGAAAACCTACTTCAGTGGATGGTGCATAGAAATCCTAATCTTTCTACAGTAACTGACCCAGTTTAACATCAATGCAAGTAGATTCCTATGGGACATGATGTGTATTTTGACGTTCATTTTGATTCAACACTGGTACCTTACTATTTCTTCAGCTGATGCACATCATAGGATGTATATTTCATCCTCAAGTTTGAAAATTTAGGGCATTTGGTTCACTTTCAATCCCTTCCTGCTTCAGAACACATGTATTCCTCCATGTTTCTTGACTGGTTCGTTCATGAGACTTCTTTCCAAACACATGATTTTCCATTTCCATAATCACTTTTGAAGCAAAACTCACACACCCTTCAGGGTAAACCATAACCCTAATATTGCCATTAGGTGTATAACTGGTAGGAATGAATGATTGTGTATCAATATAAGATTTCCTATATTCTTTCAGATATCAACTCAATCCATTATTTCAATTGGAAGCAGTTATATTATTTATTCACAGTATGGTCTATTCATGCATTATCTCTATATTCATAGACCCAGGGTACACCTATTTGTACCCCCAAATACTAATTAATACGTCTTCAACATATTGCTCCCAGCAATGGTGGAAGAAATACTCATGTCACCTGATCTACATATACATTTGATCACTGTCATATTCTGGACACAAAATGCAAAGGTCACACTTATGATTGTAGCAAAGCCTAATTGGAAAGTGAGCATGGATTACTAAAAACTTCCTTCTCCAGGTTGCCTAATGCTCTCCAATGTCAATCCTATTGGTGACTACACACTTGTTTCTTACTAAGATTACATATTCAACCTCAACCCTGTTGAAAATGTCTAATCCTATCACTCACCTTATACTTTGCCTGATTTCCTACTGTCTCTATTGATATCTGCTGTCCTACCTATTTTTCCCCAGTTCATCATTGTGACTGACTCTTCACATGTGCTGACATTTACATTCACTCTCTAACCGACACCCAATTGCTAAAGAACTTTTGGTCCAAATTTTACACTCACTCTTCTTCCTAAACCTACCGACTAGCTTCCTAATCTTACCTACTCTCCCTTTTTGACTGGATGTTCTCTTCTACATTCAATCATCCAAGGTACATGGTCCTATGCCATTGTATACCAATTTATCTGAGACATCTGTGCAGAATGTAATTCAAAGCTACGTATCCCAATCAAGGGCCCAATGCCCTTCTGGCCTTCAAATCTTACTTAGATTTCTGTTTTCATACATATATTTCACCTATGTATGATTATAAATATCGCAGGTTCCCAATACCATTCTACAACCAGCAGAATGATTCCTAACCCAAATCGAACATGTTCTTAACCCTAACCAGACACTGTTCCCTCAATCTAACTTTCCAGAAGAGCAGGGACAGAGTTGGTCTTACAATACAGGAATGGAGGAGATCTTCCACCTGCTGAGAACCTCAAAGGTCCATGCAGAAATGAACCCTGGAGAAGATGTAGGCAGCTATGAAGGACCTGAGAGAGCAAAAGTCATCTTCCATGGCAAACAACCTGGTCAGGATGAAGGGATGTGTCTGAATGAGCCTCTCTCTTCTTAATGTAGACAAGATGGACCAAACCAGGCCTGTGCGGAGAGCTGTTCCTTGGTGCCTATGGTTGATATTCCATTCTAACTTGTGAAAGTGTCACAGGAAGCAGGGGCAGCCTCCATCTCCTGGGACCCCTGCAAGCAACTGTTAGGACACAGTGGTTGCCAGGCAGTGACCTCATTCAGTTCCTGAAGGAAGTGACCTCACCAAACTTCCTTGGTGATGGAACTCTCTGAACTTGGGATCCAGGAATCCAGGCACCCGGAGGCAGTCCCAGTCCCAGTCCCAGTGGGCTCACTTGTTTGGATTTACCAAGGACAGAGTCAGTCTTCCTTGGTCCCTACTGATGTGAGGATGGCCAAATGCCAGGAAAGCACTGAAGAGGGCCTGGCCTGAGAAAGCAGGTAGTGGCTCACCGCTGGCTCCTGACAACCTCACAGAATTGGCCAAGGAGGCCAGATCTGAGACAGGACAGGCCATTTCGGGGCAACATAGTATGGCCCAGCAGTCAGACGACACTCCGGGTAGTCACAGACCTACTTGGGGGAAGGAGGTGCCTTTGTGGGTGTGGGGGTGAGTTTGTGGATTTGTCTCATGTTCTGAGAATAGGTAGGAAAGGCGGTTTGTTTGTTTGGAGTGGACTGTTTCCAGTAAGTCTTTTGACAAGGTGAGTGTTTCTAAGTTTGTGTATCTCACTGTGTCCCTGGTTGTGGACATTAGAAAAGAGAATGCATCAATGGATGTGTCCTGTCTAGTAGAAAGCTTCCCAGTCTTCATCCTGCCCAATTTGTGAATGGACTGCGGCTTGCCTTATGGATGGGCAACACCTACTATCTTCCTAAGTTCCTGTTTTCTTCCTGCATTCTGGCCACTCTCCAGAATAGGCTCATGGTTTTGTGTCCAAGATATGTACCACCTCCAAGCTCTGTGACATGGCCATGTACTGGATAGCTGAAAGGAATGGTGAGCATGTCAGAAAACTCAGATATCAGTGGGACCAGTAAACTCTCAGTGGAGAAAGCCTGCTTTGGGCCTTTTGCTTACCTATTGTTCTGTTGCCCTGAATGTCAGGAAGGCCTTTGCCTCAGGGCACCCCTTTGTGAAGCCTGAAGAAAACAGTTTTCAAATGGAAATGAATGGGCATCACCTGTGGCTCTTTGCTTCATTGCTTTGCAAAGGGATGTGTCTGAATCAGCCTCTTGGCCCTGTGTGAGGCTGTGGCTTAGATTGTCAGCACCTGGTGGATTGAAGAAAGATCCCATGTGTGCATCCAAAGCGAAAATGGCAAAAAAGCAGTCATTTGGGATGAAGTCTCTCGCCTTCCTCTGTAAGGTTCCTGACCTCCATCAAGAGAGCATAGGGATGCTTTGGGTCAAATGAGTTCTTCAAAGCCCTGCAGAGGCTAGCCCATAGGTGCTTGGGTTTTCTCCTGACTCCAATTCACACAAAGAATCTATACCCCGCAGTCAGTAGGCCTCAAATTGGAGAAGCAGAGCAGTATTAAAGGCAGGCCTATTTGATCACTCCTGGTGCACAGGAAGGCTGTCCAGGCCACCCTGATATTAGGCAAATGAGGGGCAAGGGAGCTTATTGTGGACACTGTCTTGGGCTGTGCCCCTGATGGAAACCTCCAGCCAGAGGTTATGATGAGTGTGTATATGGAAGAAGATGAGGGCCATGTGGCAGTGTTTTGGTTGGAATTGTGGTCCTTTGTGTGGCGGTTGGAAGAGATGACTGGGTCCACCTTGGCGTGAACTCTGGTGTGATTCCCCTTGGAGACTGAGTTCTGGAACTGACCTCAGAGAAGTGTTGCCATGAACTGTGTTGAGATTTTAGTAGGCCACGCATGAGATTCGCCCTTGGAAACTGAGATCTAGGCCCAGGTTGGCTTTCCACAGAACACTGGGAATCTCAGCCAGGATATCACATGATTTTATTCTTACACACCTGGCAGCCATCGTTGAGAGTCAAAACACACATGGACCTCACATGGTAGACCTCTATGGGCCTGGCTTCATGCGACCTTTTGGCCACTCTTTGGGAACCCTTGTTTGTGAGAGTTCTCCAGAGCTTTCATTGAAATGAGCTTCCTCACCATTTAATGGTTCCTGAATGAATGGAAACCCACAGTGCCTCCAACTTCATCCTTGAAAAATGGCTAGATAAATACCATGAAATTTTTAAGTTCCCATGACCAGGTGGCACTGGAGAACTTTGGATGTCCTGTTGCTGATCAGGAGTGTACCAGACAGTGCCTTGATTGACTGGGTTTCATGAAAATGGTGTAGAACAGAGATGCCAGTAAGTTGGGGCCTGCTGAGTAGTGGGCCTAGAGAAGTGGTGTGCAGGAGTGTGATAAAACATCTGTGGTAGGGCCATGTGGATCTGACATTGGCTTCCAAATGGCTTGTGACTGACATGGTGCAGCCGGCAGACACTTATATGTAAAGGCATCTTGTTATATGGAGAGGTTTCAGGGCAATGTTCAGAATCAGGTTGCTAGGGTCAAGGGGGCAAGCTCTGTGGGATAGAAGACTGGTTGGTGCATTCTCCTAGGACCCTGACCCACCACACGTGACAGAACTCCCTCCAGCACTGTGTCCCAGTTGAACTCCTTGTATTTCATGAAGCAAATACCAAACTCCCAGTGCAGCAGCAAGAAACACCAGGAAAAGTAGAGGAGGACCAAATGGCTTCACAGTCCACACGGGGAGACACTTAGCCTCCAGTGGCCACTGTGGACCTACAAAGAGAGAATTCAGCACTTCTGCCTCATGTTCATTGGAAAATCAGAAACCATGTCCTCCCATGTCCTCCAGGTCACATAGATGCAGACCCAGCTTTGATGGTCTCACTCCAAAGGAAGCTAAAGCTCCTGACAACAACATAGATTTCAAGTGCCCAACCTCAGAGGCAGTTTCTCACAAAGTCTTATGCCAGCAGAGCTCCATGTTTGTGGAGTGTTTACCCTGTCCCTTACTTATGGAAACTCCTCTACCACCTCCAAGGTTGTGAACTTTGCATACACATTGGATTCATTTCCTATTTTCCATTTGAAATACTGATTCCCTGACACTAACCCATACCCTACTAGACTCTGACTATGAATCCTAATATGATGGAGAAAAATAACCCAAACAGAATAGAAATACAAGCAGTTCAGAGGAGGCATGGTGTACAGTTGCACTTGCCTTTTGCATTATAAAGGGTAGGTGTTATCAATCTAGACCAATTGAATAGAAATAGTTCTCCATGTGTTTTTAAAGTTAACAAATATGTGAATTCCTGTCTCCCTTTCTCTGTAGCCTATTCAGCACATGTATTTTTACATGCACATAAAGAATCCTACCTGGTATCCCACGTATATTCTTGTGAGGTGGCTGACTTGGCAGATACAAATTGTGAGAAGAGATCACTCCTCCCAAATGCTGTTGGAACTGAAAATTCAATCTATGGGTGAGCTTCCTACTTGAACAACAGGATACAAAAATCCATGTTCAGTAAAATAAATATTTTTGGATCTGTGGATGATATATATTTCATCATGAATTTCAAATGGCATATATATTTCGAATTTTTAATGTGTGTGTGTGTGTTTTGTGTGTGTGTGAGTATATATAGATATATATATACACACACACACACACAAACTCTCTCCAGATTTTTCAAAATATGAAATATATGTGTCTTATGATACATTCCCTAAATTCATTCATGTTCATATATGTGGATTTATAATCATCTTTTCACAAGATTATTCTCAGAAATATTTATCCACCTGAAATACATATTTTTTTCCTAGTACTGAAAACTAACTTCAGTGGATGGTGCATAGAAATCCTAATCTTTCTACAGTAACTGACCCAGTTTAACATCAATGCAAATAGATTCCTATGGGACATGATGTGTATTTTGACGTTCATTTTTATTCAACACTGGTACCTTACTATTTCTTCAGCTGATGCACATCATAGGATGTATATTTCATCCTCAAGTTTAAAAATTTCTAGGCATTTGGTTCACTTTCAATCCCTTCCTGCTTCAGAACACATGTATTCCTCCATGTTTCTTGACTGGTTCCTTCATGAGACATCTTTCCAAACACATGATTTTCCATTTCCATAATCACTTTTGAAGCAAAACTCACACACCCTTCAGGGTAAACGATAACCCTAATATTGCCATTAGGTGTATAACTGGTAGGAATGAATGATTGTGTATCAATATAAGATTTCCTGTATACTTTCAGATATCAACTCAATCCATTATTTAAATTGGAAGCAGTTATATTATTTATTCACAGTATGGTCTATTCATGCATTATCTCTATATTCATAGACCCAGGGTACACCTATTTGTACCCCCAAATACTAATTAATACGTCTTCAACATATTGCTCCCAGCAATGGTGGAAGAAATACTCATGTCACCTGATCTACATATACATTTGATCACTGTCATATTCTGGACACAAAATGCAAAGGTCACACTTATGAATGTAGCAAAGCCTAATTGGAAAGTGAGCATGGATTATTAAAAACTTCCTTCTCTAGGTTGCCTAATGCTCTCCAAAGTCAATCCTATTGGTGACTACACACTTGTTTCTTTCTAAGATTACATATTCAACCTCAACCCTGTTGAAAATGTCTAATCCTATCACTCACCTTATACTTTGCCCGATTTCCTAATGTCTCTATTGATATCTGCTTTCCTACCTATTTTTCCCCAGTTCATCATTGTGACTGACTCTTCACATGTGCTGACATTTACATTCACTCTCTAACCGACACCCAATTGCTAAAGAACTTTTGGTCCAAATTTTAAAGTCACTCTTCTTCCTAAACCTGCCGACGAGCTTCCTAATCTTACCTACTCTTCCTTTTTGACTGGATGTTCTCTTCTACTTTCAATCATCCAAGGTACATGGTCCTATGCCATTGTATATCAATTTATCTGAGACATCTGTGCAGAATGTAATTCAAATCTATGTATCCCAATCAACGCCCAATGCCATTCTGGCCTTCAAATCTTAGTTAGATTTCTGTTCTCATACATATACATATATTTCACCTATGTATGATTATAAATATCGCAGGTTCCCAATACCATTCTACAACCAGCAGAATGATTCCTAACCCAAATCGAACATGTTCTTAACCCTAACCAGACACTGTTCCCTCAATCTAACTTTCCAGAAGAGCAGGGACAGAGTTGGTCTTACAATACAGGAATGGAGGAGATCTTCCACCTGCTGAGAACCTCAAAGGTCCATGCAGAAATGAACCCTGGAGAAGATGTAGGCAGCTATGAAGGACCTGAGAGAGCAAAAGTCATCTTCCATGGCAAACAACCTGGTCAGGATGAAGGGATGTGTCTGAATGAGCCTCTCTCTTCTTAATGTAGACAAGATGGACCAAACCAGGCCTGTGCGGAGAGCTGTTCCTTGGTGCCTATGGTTGATATTCCATTCTAACTTGTGAAAGTGTCACAGGAAGCAGGGGCAGCCTCCATCTCCTGGGACCCCTGCAAGCAACTGTTAGGACACAGTGGTTGCCAGGCAGTGACCTCATTCAGTTCCTGAAGGAAGTGACCTCACCAAACTTCCTTGGTGATGGAACTCTCTGAACTTGGGATCCAGGAAGCCAGGCACCCGGAGGCAGTCCCAGTCCCAGTCCCAGTGGGCTCACTTGTTTGGATTTACCAAGGACAGAGTCAGTCTTCCTTGGTCCCTACTGATGTGAGGATGGCCAAATGCCAGGAAAGCACTGAAGAGGGCCTGGCCTGAGAAAGCAGGTAGTGGCTCACCGCTGGCTCCTGACAACCTCACAGAGTTGGCCAAGGAGGCCAGATCTGAGACAGGACAGGCCATTTCGGGGCAACATAGTATGGCCCAGCAGTCAGACGACACTCCGGGTAGTCACAGACCTACTTGGGGGAAGGAGGTGCCTTTGTGGGTGTGGGGGTGAGTTTGTGGATTTGTCTCATGTTCTGAGAATAGGTAGGAAAGGCGGTTTGTTTGTTTGGAGTGGACTGTTTCCAGTAAGTCTTTTGACAAGGCGAGTGTTTCTAAGTTTGTGTATCTCACTGTGTCCCTGGTTGTGGACATTAGAAAAGAGAATGCATCAATGGATGTGTCCTGTCTAGTAGAAAGCTTCCCAGTCTTCATCCTGCCCAATTTGTGAATGGACTGCAGCTTGCCTTATGGATGGGCAACACCTACTATCTTCCTAAGTTCCTGTTTTCTTCCTGCATTCTGGCCACTCTCCAGAATAGGCTCATGGTTTTGTGTCCAAGATATGTACCACCTCCAAGCTCTGTGACATGGCCATGTACTGGATAGCTGAAAGGAATGGTGAGCATGTCAGAAAACTCAGATATCAGTGGGACCAGTAAACTCTCAGTGGAGAAAGCCTGCTTTGGGCCTTTTGCTTACCTATTGTTCTGTTGCCCTGAATGTCAGGAAGGCCTTTGCCTCAGGGCACCCCTTTGTGAAGCCTGAAGAAAACAGTTTTCAAATGGAAATGAATGGGCATCACCTGTGGCTCTTTGCTTCATTGCTTTGCAAAGGGATGTGTCTGAATCAGCCTCTTGGCCCTGTGTGAGGCTGTGGCTTAGATTGTCAGCACCTGGTGGATTGAAGAAAGATCCCATGTGTGCATCCAAAGCGAAAATGGCAAAAAAGCAGTCATTTGGGATGAAGTCTCTCGCCTTCCTCTGTAAGGTTCCTGACCTCCATCAAGAGAGCATAGGGATGCTTTGGGTCAAATGAGTTCTTCAAAGCCCTGCAGTGGCTAGCCCATAGGTGCTTGGGTTTTCTCCTGACTCCAATTCACACAAAGAATCTATACCCCGCAGTCAGTAGGCCTCAAATTGGAGAAGCAGAGCAGTATTAAAGGCAGGCCTATTTGATCACTCCTGGTGCACAGGAAGTCTGTCCAGGCCACCCTGATATTAGGCAAATGAGGGGCAAGGGAGCTTATTGTGGACACTGTCTTGGGCTGCGCCCCTGATGGAAACCTCCAGCCAGAGGTTATGATGAGTGTGTATATGGAAGAAGATGAGGGCCATGTGGCAGTGTTTTGGTTGGAATTGTGGTCCTTTGTGTGGCGGTTGGAAGAGATGACTGGGTCCACCTTGGCGTGAACTCTGGTGTGATTCCCCTTGGAGACTGAGTTCTGGAACTGACCTCAGAGAAGTGTTGCCATGAACTGTGTTGAGATTTTAGTAGGCCACGCATGAGAGTCGCCCTTGGAAACTGAGATCTAGGCCCAGGTTGGCTTTCCACAGAGCACTGGGAATCTCAGCCAGGATATCACATGATTTTATTCTTACACACCTGGCAGCCATCGTTGAGAGTCAAAACACACATGGACCTCATATGGTAGACCTCAATGGGCCTGGCTTCATGCGACCTTTTGGCCACTCTTTGGGAAGCCTTGTTTGTGAGAGTTCTCCAGAGCTTTCATTGAAATGAGCTTCCTCACCATTTAATGGTTCCTGAATGAATGGAAACCCACAGTGCCTCCAACTTCATCCTTGAAAAATGGCTAGATAAATACCATGAAATTTTTAAGTTCCCATGACCAGGTGTCACTGGAGAACCTTTAGATATCCTGTTGCTGATCAGGAGTGTAACAGACAGTGCCTTGATTGACTGGGTTTCATGAAAATGGTGTAGAACAGAGATGCCAGTAAGTTGGGGCCTGCTGAGTAGTGGGCCTAGAGAAGTGGTGTGCAGGAGTGTGATAAAACATCTGTGGTAGGGCCATGTGGATCTGACATTGGCTTCCAAATGGCTTGTGACTGACATGGTGCAGCCGGCAGACACTTATATGTAAAGGCATCTTGTTATATGGAGAGGTTTCAGGGCAATGTTCAGAAACAGGTTGCTAGGGTCAAGGGGGCAAGCTCTGTGGGATAGAAGACTGGTTGGTGCATTCTCCTAGGACCCTGACCCACCACAAGTGACAGAACTCCCTCCAGCACTGTGTCCCAGTTGAACTCCTTGTATTTCATGAAGCAAATACCAAACTCCCAGTGCAGCAGCAAGAAACACCACGAAAAGTAGAGGAGGACCAAATGGCTTCACAGTCCACACGGGGAGACACTTAGCCTCCAGTAGCCACTGTGGACCTACAAAGAGAGAATTCAGCACTTCTGCCTCATGTTCATTGGAAAATCAGAAACCATGTCCTCCAGGACACATAGATGCAGACCCAGCTTTGATGGTCTCACTACAAAGGAAGCTAAAGCTCCTGACAACAACATATATTTCAAGTGCCCAACCTCAGAGGCAGTTTCTCACGAAGTCTTTAGGCCAGCAGAGCTCCATGTTTGTGGAGTGTTTACCCTGTCCCTTACTTATGGAAACTCCTCTACCACCTCCAAGGTTGTGAACTCCTGAGCATTTTCCATTCCACATATGTATCCACAGATTTTCTAACTCTTCCCCTCGAGTTGCTTCTTCCTGGGGGCGAAGGTCAGGTCAAGGCATTGTTCTGGATGAGAGTGGGAAGATTTTTGTGTAGCACGTATTTGCATACACATTGGATTCATTTCCTATTTTCCATTTGAAATACTGATTCCCTGACACTAACCCTTACCCTACTAGACTCTGACTATGAATCCTAATATGATGGAGAAGAAGAACCCAACCAGAATAGAAATACAAGCAGTTCAGAGGAGGCATGGTGTATAGTTGCACTTGCCTTTTGCATTATAAAGGGTAGATGTTATAAATCTAGTCCAATTGAATAGAAATAGTTCTCCATGTGTTTTCAAAGTTAACAAATATGTGAATTCCTGTCTCCCTTTCTCTGTAGCCTATTCAGCACATGTATTTTTACATGCACATATAGAATCCTACCTGGTGTCCCACGTATATTCTTGTGAGGTGGCTGACTTGGCAGATACAAATTGTGAGAAGAGATCACTCCTCCCAAACGCTGTTGGAACTGAAAATTCAACCTATGGGTGAGCTTCCTACTTGAACAACAGGATACAAAAATCCATGTTCAGTAAAATAAATATTTTTGGATCTGTGGATGATATATATTTCATCATGAATTTTGAATGGCATATATATTTTGAATTTTTAATGTCTGTGTGTGTGTTTTGTGTGTGTGTGTATATATAGATATATATATACACAGACACACACAAACTCTCTCCAGATTTTTCAAAATATGAAACATATGTGTCTTATGATACATTCCCTAAATTCATTCATGTTCATATATGTGGATTTATAATCAACTTTTCACAAGATTATTCTCAGAAATATTTATCCACCTGAAATACATATTTTTTTCCTAGTACTGAAAACTAACTTCAGTGGGTGGTTCATAGAAATCCTAATCTTTCTACAGTAACTGACCCAGTTTAACATCAATGCAAGTACATTCCTATGGGACATGATGTGTATTTTGACGTTCATTTTTATTCAACACTGGTACTTTACTATTTCTTCAGCTGATGCACATCATAGGATGTATATTTCATCCTCAAGTTTAAACATTTCTAGGCATTTGGTTCACTTTCAATCCCTTCCTGCTTCAGAACACATGTATTCCTCCATGTTTCTTGACAGGTTCGTTCATGAGACTTCTTTCCAAACCCATGATTTTCCATTTCCATAATCACTTTTGAAGCAAAACTCACACACCCTTCAGGGTAAACCATAACCCTAATATTGCCATTAGGTGTATAACTGGTAGGAATGAATGATTGTGTATCAATATAAGATTTCCTATATTCTTTCAGATATCAACTCAATCCATTATTTCAATTGGAAGCAGTTATATTATTTATTCACAGTATGGTCTATTCATGCATTATCTCTATATTCATAGACCCAGGGTACACCTATTTGTACCCCCAAATACTAATTAATACGTCTTCAACATATTGCTCCCAGCAATGGTGGAAGAAATACTCATGTCACCTGATCTACATATACATTTGATCACTGTCATATTCTGGACACAAAATGCAAAGGTCACACTTATGATTGTAGCAAAGCCTAATTGGAAAGTGAGCATGGATTACTAAAAACTTCCTTCTCCAGGTTGCCTAATGCTCTCCAATGTCAATCCTATTGGTGACTACACACTTGTTTCTTCCTAAGATTACATATTCAACCTCAACCCTGTTGAAAATGTCTAATCCTATCACTCACCTTATACTTTGCCTGATTTCCTACTGTCTCTATTGATATCTGCTGTCCTACCTATTTTTCCCCAGTTCATCATTGTGACTGACTCTTCACATGTGCTGACATTTACATTCACTCTCTAACCGACACCCAATTGCTAAAGAACTTTTGGTCCAAATTTTACACTCACTCTTCTTCCTAAACCTACCGACTAGCTTCCTAATCTTACCTACTCTCCCTTTTTGACTAGATGTTCTCTTCTACATTCAATCATCCAAGGTACATGGTCCTATGCCATTGTATATCAATTTATCTGAGACATCTGTGCAGAATGTAATTCAAAGCTACGTATCCCAATCAAGGGCCCAATGCCCTTCTGGCCTTCAAATCTTACTTAGATTTCTGTTTTCATACATATATTTCACCTATGTATGATTATAAATATCGCAGGTTCCCAATACCATTCTACAACCAGCAGAATGATTCCTAACCCAAATCAAACATGTTCTTAACCCTAACCAGACACTGTTCCCTCAATCTAACTTTCCAGAAGAGCAGGGACAGAGTTGGTCTTACAATACAGGAATGGAGGGGATCTTCCACCTGCTGAGAACCTCAAAGGTCCATGCAGAAATGAACCCTGGAGAAGATGTAGGCAGCTATGAAGGACCTGAGAGAGCAAAAGTCATCTTCCATGGCAAACAACCTGGTCAGGATGAAGGGATGTGTCTGAATGAGCCTCTCTCTTCTTAATGTAGACAAGATGGACCAAACCAGACCTGTGTGGAGAGCTGTTCCTTGGTGCCTATGGTTGATATTCCATTCTAACTTGTGAAAGTGTCACTGGAAGCAGGGGCAGCCTCCATCTCCTGGGACCCCTGCAAGCAACTGTTAGGACACAGTGGTTGCCAGGCAGTGACCTCATTCAGTTCCTGAAGGAAGTGACCTCACCTCACTTCCTTGGTGATGGAACTCTCTGAACTTGGGATCCAGGAAGCCAGGCACCCGGAGGCAGTCCCAGTCCCAGTCCCAGTGGGCTCACTTGTTTGGATTTACCAAGGACAGAGTCAGTCTTCCTTGGTCCCTACTGATGTGAGGATGGCCAAATGCCAGGAAAGCACTGAAGAGGGCCTGGCCTGAGAAAGCAGGTAGTGGCTCACCGCTGGCTCCTGACAACCTCACAGAGTTGGCCAAGGAGGCCAGATCTGAGACAGGACAGGCCATTTCGGGGCAACGTAGTATGGCCCAGCAGTCAGACGACACTCCGGGTAGTCACAGACCTACTTGGGGGAAGGAGGTGCCTTTGTGGGTGTGGGGATGAGTTTGTGGATTTGTCTCATGTTCTAAGAATAGGTAGGAAAGGCGGTTTGTTTGTTTGGAGTGGACTGTTTCCAGTAAGTCTTTGGACAAGGCGAGTGTTTCTAAGTTTGTGTATCTCACTGTGTCCCTGGTTGTAGACATTAGAAAAGAGAATGCATCAATGGATGTGTCCTGTCTAGTAGAAAGCTTCCCAGAATTCATCCTGCCCAATTTGTGAATGGACTGCGGCTTGCCTTATGGATGGGCAACACCTACTATCTTCCTAAGTTCCTGTTTTCTTCCTGCATTCTGGCCACTCTCCAGAATAGGCTCATGGTTTTGTGTCCAAGATATGTACCACCTCCAAGCTCTGTGACATGGCCATGTACTGGATAGCTGAAAGGAAGTGTGAGCATGTCAGAAATCTCAGATATCAGTGGGACCAATAAAGTCTCAGTGGAGAAAGCCTGCTTTGGGCCTTTTGCTTACCTATTGTTCTGTTGCCCTGAATGTCAGGAAGGCCTTTGCCTCAGGGCACCCCTTTGTGAAGCCTGAAGAAAACAGTTTTCAAATGGAAATGAATGGGCATCACCTGTGGCTCTTTGCTTCATTGCTTTGCAAAGGGATGTGTCTGAATCAGCCTCTTGGCCCTGTGTGAGGCTGTGGCTTAGATTGTCAGCACCTGATGGATTGAAGAAAGATGCCATGTGTGCATCCAAAGCGAAAATGGCAAAAAAGCAGTCATTTGGGATGAAGTCTCTCGCCTTCCTCTGTAAGGTTCCTGACCTCCATCAAGAGAGCATAGGGATGCTTTGGGTCAAATGAGTTCTTCAAAGCCCTGCAGAGGCTAGCCCATAGGTGCTTGGGTTTTCTCCTGACTCCAATTCACACAAAGAATCTATACCCCGCAGTCAGTAGGCCTCAAATTGGAGAAGAAGAGCAGTATTAAAGGCAGGCCTATTTGATCACTCCTGGTGCACAGGAAGGCTGTCCAGGCCACGCTGATATCAGGCAAATGAGGGGCAAGGGAGCTTATTGTGGACACTGTCTTGGGCTGCGCCCCTGATGGAAACCTCCAGCCAGAGGTTATGATGAGTGTGTATATGGAAGTAGATGAGGGCCATGTGGCAGTGTTTTGGTTGGAATTGTGGTCCTTTGTGTGGCGGTTGGAAGAGATGACTGGGTCCACCTTGGCGTGAACTCTGGTGTGATTCCCCTTGGAGACTGAGTTCTGGAACTGACCTCAGAGAAGTATTGCCATGAACTGTGTTGAGATTTTAGTAGGCCACGCATGAGAGTCGCCTTTGGAAAATGAGATCTAGGCCCAGGTTGGCTTTCCACAGAGCACTGGGAATCTCAGCCAGGATATCACATGATTTTATTCTTACACACCTGGCAGCCATCGTTGAGAGTCAAAACACACATGGACCTCACATGGTAGACCTCAATGGGCCTGGCTTCATGCGACCTTTTGGCCACTCTTTGGGAAGCCTTGTTTGTGAGAGTTCTCCAGAGCTTTCATTGAAATGAGCTTCCTCACCATTTAATGGTTCCTGAATGAATGGAAACCCACAGTGCCTCCAACTTCATCCTTGAAAAATGGCTAGATAAATACCATGAAATTTTTAAGTTCCCATGACCAGGTGGCACTGGAGAACCTTTGGATGTCCTGTTGCTGATCAGGAGTGTACCAGACAGTGCCTTGATTGACTGGGTGTCATGAAAATGGTGTAGAACAGAGATGCCAGTAAGTTGGGGCCTGCTGAGTAGTGGGCCTAGAGAAGTGGTGTGCAGGAGTGTGATAAAACATCTGTGGTAGGGCCATGTGGATCTGACATTGGCTTCCAAATGGCTTGTGACTGACATGGTGCAGCCGGCAGACACTTATATGTAAAGGCATCTTGTTATATGGAGAGGTTTCAGGGCAATGTTCAGAATCAGGTTGCTAGGGTCAAGGGGGCATGCTCTGTGGGATAGAAGACTGGTTGGTGCATTCTCCTAGGACCCTGACCCACCACACGTGACAGAACTCCCTCCTGCACTGTGTCCCAGTTGAACTCCTTGTATTTCATGAAGCAAATACCAAACTCCCAGTGCAGCAGCAAGAAACACCAGGAAAAGTAGAGGAGGACCAAATGGCTTCACAGTCCACACGGGGAGACACTTAGCCTCCAGTGGCCACTGTGGACCTACAAAGAGAGAATTCAGCACTTCTGCCTCATGTTCATTGGAAAATCAGAAACCATGTCCTCCCATGTCCTCCAGGTCACATAGATGCAGACCCAGCTTTGATGGTCTCACTACAAAGGAAGCTAAAGCTCCTGACAACAACATAGATTTCAAGTGCCCAACCTCAGAGGCAGTTTCTCACGAAGTCTTTAGGCCAGCAGAGCTCCATGTTTGTGGAGTGTTTACCCTGTCCCTTACTTATGGAAACTCCTCTACCACCTCCAAGGTTGTGAACTCCTGAGCATTTTGCATTCCACATATGTATCCACAGATTTTCTAACTCTTCTCCTCGAGTTGCTTCTTCCTTGGGGCGAAGGTCATGTCAAGGCATTGTTCTGGATGAGAGTGGGAAGATTTTTGTGTAGCACGTATTTGCATACACATTGGATTCATTTCCTATTTTCCATTTGAAATACTGATTCCCTGACACTAACCCATAACCTACTAGACTCTGACTATGAATCCTAATATGATGGAGACAAAGAACCCAAACAGAATAGAAATACAAGCAGTTCAGAGGAGGCATGGTGTACAGTTGCACTTGCCTTTTGCATTATAAAGGGTAGGTGTTATCAATCTAGACCAATTGAATAGAAATAGTTCTCCATGTGTTTTTAAAGTTAACAAATATGTGAATTCCTGTCTCCCTTTCTCTGTAGCCTATTCAGCACATGTATTTTTACATGCACATATAGAATCCAACCTGGTATCCCACGTGTATTCTTGTGAGGTGGCTGACTTGGCAGATACAAATTGTGAGAAGAGATCACTCCTCCAAAACGCTGTTGGAACTGAAAATTCTACCTATGGGTGAGCTTCCTACTTGAACAACAGGATGCAAAAATCCATGTTCAGTAAAATAAATATTTTTGGATCTGTGGATGATATATATTTCATCATGAATTTCGAATGGCATATATATTTCGAATTTTTAATGTCTGTGTGTGTGTTCTGTGTGTGTGTGAGTATATATAGATATATATATACACACACACACACACAAACTCTCTCCAGATTTTTCAAAATATGAAATATATGTGTCTTATGATACATTCCCTAAATTCATTCATGTTCATATATGTGGATTTATAATCATCTTTTCACAAATTATTCTCAGAAATATTTATCCACCTGAAATACATATTTTTTTCCTAGTACTGAAAACTAACTTCAGTGGATGGTGCATAGAAATCCTAATCTTTCTACAGTAACTGACCCAGTTTAACATCAATGCAAATAGATTCCTATGGGACATGATGTGTATTTTGACGTTCATTTTGATTCAACACTGGTACCTTACTATTTCTTCAGCTGATGCACATCATAGAATGTATATTTCATCCTCAAGTTTAAAAATTTCTAGGCATTTGGTTCACTTTCAATCCCTTCCTGCTTCAGAACACAAGTATTCCTCTATGTTTCTTGACTGGTTCCTTCATGAGACATCTTTCCAAACACATGATTTTCCATTTCCATAATCACTTTTGAAGCAAAACTCACACACCCTTCAGGGTAAACCATAACCCTAATATTGCCATTAGGTGTATAACTGGTAGGAATGAATGATTGTGTATCAATATAAGATTTCCTATATACTTTCAGATATCAACTCAATCCATTATTTCAATTGGAAGCAGTTATATTATTTATTCACAGTATGGTCTATTCATGCATTATCTCTATATTCATAGACCCAGGGTACACCTATTTGTACCCCCAAATACTAATTAATACGTCTTCAACATATTGCTCCCAGCAATGGTGGAAGAAATACTCATGTCACCTGATCTACATATACATTTGATCACTGTCATATTCTGGACACAAAATGCAAAGGTCACACTTATGATTGTAGCAAAGCCTAATTGGAAAGTGAGCATGGATTACTAAAAACTTCCTTCTCCAGATTGCCTAATGCTCTCCAATGTCAATCCTATTGGTGACTACACACTTGTTTCTTCCTAAGATTACATATTCAACCTCAACCCTGTTGAAAATGTCTAATCCTATCACTCACCTTATACTTTGCCTGATTTCCTACTGTCTCTATTGATATCTGCTGTCCTACCTATTTTTCCCCAGTTCATCATTGTGACTGACTCTTCACATGTGCTGACATTTACATTCACTCTCTAACCGACACCCAATTGCTAAAGAACTTTTGGTCCAAATTTTACACTCACTCTTCTTCCTAAACCTACCGACTAGCTTCCTAATCTTACCTACTCTCCCTTTTTGACTGGATGTTCTCTTCTACATTCAATCATCCAAGGTACATGGTCCTATGCCATTGTATATCAATTTATCTGAGACATCTGTGCAGAATGTAATTCAAAGCTACGTATCCCAATCAAGGGCCCAATGCCATTCTGGCCTTCAAATCTTACTTAGATTTCTGTTTTCATACATATATTTCTCCTATGTATGATTATAAATATCGCAGGTTCCCAATACCATTCTACAACCAGCAGAATGATTCCTAACCCAAATCAAACATGTTCTTAACCCTAACCAGACACTGTTCCCTCAATCTAACTTTCCAGAAGAGCAGGGACAGAGTTGGTCTTACAATACAGGAATGGAGGGGATCTTCCACCTGCTGAGAACCTCAAAGGTCCATGCAGAAATGAACCCTGGAGAAGATGTAGGCAGCTATGAAGGACCTGAGAGAGCAAAAGTCATCTTCCATGGCAAACAACCTGGTCAGGATGAAGGGATGTGTCTGAATGAGCCTCTCTCTTCTTAATGTAGACAAGATGGACCAAACCAGACCTGTGTGGAGAGCTGTTCCTTGGTGCCTATGGTTGATATTCCATTCTAACTTGTGAAAGTGTCACTGGAAGCAGGGGCAGCCTCCATCTCCTGGGACCCCTGCAAGCAACTGTTAGGACACAGTGGTTGCCAGGCAGTGACCTCATTCAGTTCCTGAAGGAAGTGACCTCACCTCACTTCCTTGGTGATGGAACTCTCTGAACTTGGGATCCAGGAAGCCAGGCACCCGGAGGCAGTCCCAGTCCCAGTCCCAGTGGGCTCACTTGTTTGGATTTACCAAGGACAGAGTCAGTCTTCCTTGGTCCCTACTGATGTGAGGATGGCCAAATGCCAGGAAAGCACTGAAGAGGGCCTGGCCTGAGAAAGCAGGTAGTGGCTCACCGCTGGCTCCTGACAACCTCACAGAGTTGGCCAAGGAGGCCAGATCTGAGACAGGACAGGCCATTTCGGGGCAACGTAGTATGGCCCAGCAGTCAGACGACACTCCGGGTAGTCACAGACCTACTTGGGGGAAGGAGGTGCCTTTGTGGGTGTGGGGATGAGTTTGTGGATTTGTCTCATGTTCTAAGAATAGGTAGGAAAGGCGGTTTGTTTGTTTGGAGTGGACTGTTTCCAGTAAGTCTTTGGACAAGGCGAGTGTTTCTAAGTTTGTGTATCTCACTGTGTCCCTGGTTGTAGACATTAGAAAAGAGAATGCATCAATGGATGTGTCCTGTCTAGTAGAAAGCTTCCCAGAATTCATCCTGCCCAATTTGTGAATGGACTGCGGCTTGCCTTATGGATGGGCAACACCTACTATCTTCCTAAGTTCCTGTTTTCTTCCTGCATTCTGGCCACTCTCCAGAATAGGCTCATGGTTTTGTGTCCAAGATATGTACCACCTCCAAGCTCTGTGACATGGCCATGTACTGGATAGCTGAAAGGAAGTGTGAGCATGTCAGAAATCTCAGATATCAGTGGGACCAATAAAGTCTCAGTGGAGAAAGCCTGCTTTGGGCCTTTTGCTTACCTATTGTTCTGTTGCCCTGAATGTCAGGAAGGCCTTTGCCTCAGGGCACCCCTTTGTGAAGCCTGAAGAAAACAGTTTTCAAATGGAAATGAATGGGCATCACCTGTGGCTCTTTGCTTCATTGCTTTGCAAAGGGATGTGTCTGAATCAGCCTCTTGGCCCTGTGTGAGGCTGTGGCTTAGATTGTCAGCACCTGATGGATTGAAGAAAGATGCCATGTGTGCATCCAAAGCGAAAATGGCAAAAAAGCAGTCATTTGGGATGAAGTCTCTCGCCTTCCTCTGTAAGGTTCCTGACCTCCATCAAGAGAGCATAGGGATGCTTTGGGTCAAATGAGTTCTTCAAAGCCCTGCAGAGGCTAGCCCATAGGTGCTTGGGTTTTCTCCTGACTCCAATTCACACAAAGAATCTATACCCCGCAGTCAGTAGGCCTCAAATTGGAGAAGAAGAGCAGTATTAAAGGCAGGCCTATTTGATCACTCCTGGTGCACAGGAAGGCTGTCCAGGCCACGCTGATATCAGGCAAATGAGGGGCAAGGGAGCTTATTGTGGACACTGTCTTGGGCTGCGCCCCTGATGGAAACCTCCAGCCAGAGGTTATGATGAGTGTGTATATGGAAGTAGATGAGGGCCATGTGGCAGTGTTTTGGTTGGAATTGTGGTCCTTTGTGTGGCGGTTGGAAGAGATGACTGGGTCCACCTTGGCGTGAACTCTGGTGTGATTCCCCTTGGAGACTGAGTTCTGGAACTGACCTCAGAGAAGTATTGCCATGAACTGTGTTGAGATTTTAGTAGGCCACGCATGAGAGTCGCCTTTGGAAAATGAGATCTAGGCCCAGGTTGGCTTTCCACAGAGCACTGGGAATCTCAGCCAGGATATCACATGATTTTATTCTTACACACCTGGCAGCCATCGTTGAGAGTCAAAACACACATGGACCTCACATGGTAGACCTCAATGGGCCTGGCTTCATGCGACCTTTTGGCCACTCTTTGGGAAGCCTTGTTTGTGAGAGTTCTCCAGAGCTTTCATTGAAATGAGCTTCCTCACCATTTAATGGTTCCTGAATGAATGGAAACCCACAGTGCCTCCAACTTCATCCTTGAAAAATGGCTAGATAAATACCATGAAATTTTTAAGTTCCCATGACCAGGTGGCACTGGAGAACCTTTGGATGTCCTGTTGCTGATCAGGAGTGTACCAGACAGTGCCTTGATTGACTGGGTGTCATGAAAATGGTGTAGAACAGAGATGCCAGTAAGTTGGGGCCTGCTGAGTAGTGGGCCTAGAGAAGTGGTGTGCAGGAGTGTGATAAAACATCTGTGGTAGGGCCATGTGGATCTGACATTGGCTTCCAAATGGCTTGTGACTGACATGGTGCAGCCGGCAGACACTTATATGTAAAGGCATCTTGTTATATGGAGAGGTTTCAGGGCAATGTTCAGAATCAGGTTGCTAGGGTCAAGGGGGCATGCTCTGTGGGATAGAAGACTGGTTGGTGCATTCTCCTAGGACCCTGACCCACCACACGTGACAGAACTCCCTCCTGCACTGTGTCCCAGTTGAACTCCTTGTATTTCATGAAGCAAATACCAAACTCCCAGTGCAGCAGCAAGAAACACCAGGAAAAGTAGAGGAGGACCAAATGGCTTCACAGTCCACACGGGGAGACACTTAGCCTCCAGTGGCCACTGTGGACCTACAAAGAGAGAATTCAGCACTTCTGCCTCATGTTCATTGGAAAATCAGAAACCATGTCCTCCCATGTCCTCCAGGTCACATAGATGCAGACCCAGCTTTGATGGTCTCACTACAAAGGAAGCTAAAGCTCCTGACAACAACATAGATTTCAAGTGCCCAACCTCAGAGGCAGTTTCTCACGAAGTCTTTAGGCCAGCAGAGCTCCATGTTTGTGGAGTGTTTACCCTGTCCCTTACTTATGGAAACTCCTCTACCACCTCCAAGGTTGTGAACTCCTGAGCATTTTGCATTCCACATATGTATCCACAGATTTTCTAACTCTTCTCCTTGAGTTGCTTCTTCCTTGGGGCGAAGGTCATGTCAAGGCATTGTTCTGGATGAGAGTGGGAAGATTTTTGTGTAGCACGTATTTGCATACACATTGGATTCATTTCCTATTTTCCATTTGAAATACTGATTCCCTGACACTAACCCATAACCTACTAGACTCTGACTATGAATCCTAATATGATGGAGACAAAGAACCCAAACAGAATAGAAATACAAGCAGTTCAGAGGAGGCATGGTGTACAGTTGCACTTGCCTTTTGCATTATAAAGGGTAGGTGTTATCAATCTAGACCAATTGAATAGAAATAGTTCTCCATGTGTTTTTAAAGTTAACAAATATGTGAATTCCTGTCTCCCTTTCTCTGTAGCCTATTCAGCACATGTATTTTTACATGCACATATAGAATCCAACCTGGTATCCCACGTGTATTCTTGTGAGGTGGCTGACTTGGCAGATACAAATTGTGAGAAGAGATCACTCCTCCAAAACGCTGTTGGAACTGAAAATTCTACCTATGGGTGAGCTTCCTACTTGAACAACAGGATGCAAAAATCCATGTTCAGTAAAATAAATATTTTTGGATCTGTGGATGATATATATTTCATCATGAATTTCGAATGGCATATATATTTCGAATTTTTAATGTCTGTGTGTGTGTTCTGTGTGTGTGTGAGTATATATAGATATATATATACACACACACACACACAAACTCTCTCCAGATTTTTCAAAATATGAAATATATGTGTCTTATGATACATTCCCTAAATTCATTCATGTTCATATATGTGGATTTATAATCATCTTTTCACAAGATTATTCTCAGAAATATTTATCCACCTGAAATACATATTTTTTTCCTAGTACTGAAAACTAACTTCAGTGGATGGTGCATAGAAATCCTAATCTTTCTACAGTAACTGACCCAGTTTAACATCAATGCAAATAGATTCCTATGGGACATGATGTGTATTTTGACGTTCATTTTGATTCAACACTGGTACCTTACTATTTCTTCAGCTGATGCACATCATAGAATGTATATTTCATCCTCAAGTTTAAAAATTTCTAGGCATTTGGTTCACTTTCAATCCCTTCCTGCTTCAGAACACAAGTATTCCTCTATGTTTCTTGACTGGTTCCTTCATGAGACATCTTTCCAAACACATGATTTTCCATTTCCATAATCACTTTTGAAGCAAAACTCACACACCCTTCAGGGTAAACCATAACCCTAATATTGCCATTAGGTGTATAACTGGTAGGAATGAATGATTGTGTATCAATATAAGATTTCCTATATACTTTCAGATATCAACTCAATCCATTATTTCAATTGGAAGCAGTTATATTATTTATTCACAGTATGGTCTATTCATGCATTATCTCTATATTCATAGACCCAGGGTACACCTATTTGTACCCCCAAATACTAATTAATACGTCTTCAACATATTGCTCCCAGCAATGGTGGAAGAAATACTCATGTCACCTGATCTACATATACATTTGATCACTGTCATATTCTGGACACAAAATGCAAAGGTCACACTTATGATTGTAGCAAAGCCTAATTGGAAAGTGAGCATGGATTACTAAAAACTTCCTTCTCCAGATTGCCTAATGCTCTCCAATGTCAATCCTATTGGTGACTACACACTTGTTTCTTCCTAAGATTACATATTCAACCTCAACCCTGTTGAAAATGTCTAATCCTATCACTCACCTTATACTTTGCCTGATTTCCTACTGTCTCTATTGATATCTGCTGTCCTACCTATTTTTCCCCAGTTCATCATTGTGACTGACTCTTCACATGTGCTGACATTTACATTCACTCTCTAACCGACACCCAATTGCTAAAGAACTTTTGGTCCAAATTTTACACTCACTCTTCTTCCTAAACCTACCGACTAGCTTCCTAATCTTACCTACTCTCCCTTTTTGACTGGATGTTCTCTTCTACATTCAATCATCCAAGGTACATGGTCCTATGCCATTGTATATCAATTTATCTGAGACATCTGTGCAGAATGTAATTCAAAGCTACGTATCCCAATCAAGGGCCCAATGCCATTCTGGCCTTCAAATCTTACTTAGATTTCTGTTTTCATACATATATTTCTCCTATGTATGATTATAAATATCGCAGGTTCCCAATACCATTCTACAACCAGCAGAATGATTCCTAACCCAAATCGAACATGTTCTTAACCCTAACCAGACACTGTTCCCTCAATCTAACTTTCCAGAAGTGCAGGGACAGAGTTGGTCTTAAAATACAGGAATGGAGGGGATCTTCCACCTGCTGAGAACCTCAAAGGTCCATGCAGAAATGAACCCTGGAGAAGATGTAGGCAGCTATGAAGGACCTGAGAGAGCAAAAGTCATCTTCCATGGCAAACAACCTGGTCAGGATGAAGGGATGTGTCTGAATGAGCCTCTGTCTTCTTAATGTAGACAAGATGGACCAAACCAGGCCTGTGTGGAGAGCTGTTCCTTGGTGCCTATGGTTGATATTCCATTCTAACTTGTGAAAGTGTCACAGGAAGCAGGGGCAGCCTCCATCTCCTGGGACCCCTGCAAGCAACTGTTAGGACACAGTGGTTGCCAGGCAGTGACCTCATTCAGTTCCTGAAGGAAGTGACCTCACCTCACTTCCTTGGTGATGGAACTCTCTGAACTTGGGATCCAGGAAGCCAGTCACCCGGAGGCAGTCCCAGTCCCAGTCCCAGTGGGCTCACTTGTTTGGATTTACCAAGGACAGAGTCAGTCTTCCTTGGTCCCTACTGATGTGAGGATGGCCAAATGCCAGGAAAGCACTGAAGAGGGCCTGGCCTGAGAAAGCAGGTAGTGGCTCACCGCTGGCTCCTGACAACCTCACAGAGTTGGCCAAGGAGGCCAGATCTGAGACAGGACAGGCCATTTCGGGGCAACATAGTATGGCCCAGCAGTCAGACGACACTCCGGGTAGTCACAGACCTACTTGGGGGAAGGAGGTGCCTTTGTGGGTGTGGGGGTGAGTTTGTGGATTTGTCTCATGTTCTGAGAATAGGTAGGAAAGGCGGTTTGTTTGTTTGGAGTGGACTGTTTCCAGTAAGTCTTTTGACAAGGCGAGTGCTTCTAAGTTTGTGTATCTCACTGTGTCCCTGGTTGTAGACATTAGAAAAGAGAATGCATCAATGGATGTGTCCTGTCTAGTAGAAACCTTCCCAGTATTCATCCTGCCCAATTTATGAATGGACTGCGGCTTGCCTTATGGATGGGCAACACCTATTATCCTCCTAAGTTCCTGTTTTCTTCCTGCATTCTGGCCACTCTCCAGAATAGGCTCATGGTTTTGTGTCCAAGATATGTACCACCTCCAAGCTCTGTGACATGGCCATGTACTGGATAGCTGAAAGGAATGGTGAGCATGTCAGAAAACTCAGATATCAGTGGGACCAGTAAACTCTCAGTGGAGAAAGCCTGCTTTGGGCCTTTTGCTTACCTATTGTTCTGTTGCCCTGAATGTCAGGAAGGCCTTTGCCTCAGGGCACCCCTTTGTGAAGCCTGAAGAAAACAGTTTTCAAAAGGAAATGAATGGGCATCACCTGTGGCTCTTTGCTTCATTGCTTTGCAAAGGGATGTGTCTGAATCAGCCTCTTGGCCCTGTGTGAGGCTGTGGCTTAGATTGTCAGCACCTGATGGATTGAAGAAAGATCCCATGTGTGCATCCAAAGCCAAAATGGCAAAAAAGCAGTCATTTGGGATGAAGTCTCTCGCCTTCCTCTGTAAGGTTCCTGACCTCCATCAAGAGAGCATAGGGATGCTTTGGGTCAAATGAGTTCTTCAAAGCCCTGCAGAGGCTAGCCCATAGGTGCTTGGGTTTTCTCCTGACTCCAATTCACACAAAGAATCTATACCCCGCAGTCAGTAGGCCTCAAATTGGAGAAGCAGAGCAGTATTAAAGGCAGGCCTATTTGATCACTCCTGGTGCACAGGAAGGCTGTCCAGGCCACCCTGATATTAGGCAAATGAGGGGCAAGGGAGCTTATTGTGGACACTGTCTTGGGCTGTGCCCCTGATGGAAACCTCCAGCCAGAGGTTATGATGAGTGTGTATATGGAAGAAGATGAGGGCCATGTGGCAGTGTTTTGGTTGGAATTGTGGTCCTTTGTGTGGCGGTTGGAAGAGATGACTGGGTCCACCTTGGCGTGAACTCTGGTGTGATTCCCCTTGGAGACTGAGTTCTGGAACTGACCTCAGAGAAGTGTTGCCATGAACTGTGTTGATATTTTAGTAGGCCACGCATGAGATTCGCCCTTGGAAACTGAGATCTAGGCCCAGGTTGGCTTTCCACAGAGCACTGGGAATCTCAGCCAGGATATCACATGATTTTATTCTTACACACCTGGCAGCCATCCTTAAGAGTCAAAACACACATGGACCTCACATGGTAGACCTCTATGGGCCTGGCTTCATGCGACCTTTTGGCCACTCTTTGGGAAGCCTTGTTTGTGAGAGTTCTCCAGAGCTTTCATTGAAATGAGCTTCCTCACCATTTAATGGTTCCTGAATGAATGGAAACCCACAGTGCCTCCAACTTCATCCTTGAAAAATGGCTAGATAAATGCCATGAAATTTTTAAGTTCCCATGACCAGGTGGCACTGGAGAACCTTTGGATGTCCTGTTGCTGATCAGGAGTGTACCAGACAGTGCCTTGATTGACTGGGTTTCATGAAAATGGTGTAGAACAGAGATGCCAGTAAGTTGGGGCCTGCTGAGTAGTGGGCCTAGAGAAGTGGTGTGCAGGAGTGTGATAAAACATCTGTGGTAGGGCCATGTGGATCTGACATTGGCTTCCAAATGGCTTGTGACTGACATGGTGCAGCCGGCAGACACCTATAGCTAAAGGCATCTTGTTATATGGAGAGGTTTCAGGGCAATGTTCAGAATCAGGTTGCTAGGGTCAAGGGGGCAAGCTCTGTGGGATAGAAGACTGGTTGGTGCATTCTCCTAGGACCCTGACCCACCACACGTGACAGAACTCCCTCCTGTACTGTGTCCCAGTTGAACTCCTTGTATTTCATGAAGCAAATACCAAACTCCCAGTGCAGCAGCAAGAAACACCAGGAAAAGTAGAGGAGGACCAAATGGCTTCACAGTCCACACGGGGAGACACTTAGCCTCCAGTGGCCACTGTGGACCTACAAAGAGAGAATTCAGCACTTCTGCCTCATGTTCATTGGAAAATCAGAAACCATGTCCTCCCATGTCCTCCAGGTCACATAGATGCAGACCCAGCTTTGATGGTCTCACTCCAAAGGAAGCTAAAGCTCCTGACAACAACATAGATTTCAAGTGCCCAACCTCAGAGGCAGTTTCTCACGAAGTCTTAGGCCAGCAGAGCTCCATGTTTGTGGAGTGTTTACCCTGTCCCTTACTTATGGAAACTCCTCTACCACCTCCAAGGTTGTGAACTCCTGAGCATTTTGCATTCCACATATGTATCCACAGATTTTCTAACTCTTCCCCTCGAGTTGCTTCTTCCTTGGGGCGAAGGTCATGTCAAGGCATTGTTCTGGATGAGAGTGGGAAGATTTTTGTGTAGCACGTATTTGCATACACATTGGATTCATTTCCTATTTTCCATTTGAAATACTGATTCCCTGACACTACCCCATAACCTACTAGACTCTGACTATGAATCCTAATATGATGGAGACAAAGAACCCAAACAGAATAGAAATACAAGCAGTTCAGAGGAGGCATGGTGTACAGTTGCACTTGCCTTTTGCATTATAAAGGGTAGGTGTTATCAATCTAGACCAATTGAATAGAAATAGTTCTCCATGTGTTTTTAAAGTTAACAAATATGTGAATTCCTGTCTCCCTTTCTCTGTAGCCTATTCAGCACATGTATTTTTACATGCACATATAGAATCCAACCTGGTATCCCACGTGTATTCTTGTGAGGTGGCTGACTTGGCAGATACAAATTGTGAGAAGAGATCACTCCTCCCAAACGCTGTTGGAACTGAAAATTCAACCTATGGGTGAGCTTCCTACTTGAACAACAGGATGCAAAAATCCATGTTCAGTAAAATAAATATTTATGGATCTGTGCATGATATATATTTCATCATGAATTTCGATTGGCATATATATTTTGAATTTTTAATGTCTGTGTGTGTGTTTTGTGTGTGTGTGTAGATATGGATATATATATACACACACACACACACTCTCCAGATTTTTCAAAATATGAAATATATGTGTCTTATGATACATTCCCTAAATACATTCATGTTCATATATGTGGATTTATAAACAACTTTTCACAAGATTATTCTCAGAAATATTTATCCACCTGAAATACATATTTTTTTCCTAGTACTGAAAACCTACTTCAGTGGATGGTGCATAGAAATCCTAATCTTTCTACAGTAACTGACCCAGTTTAACATCAATGCAAGTAGATTCCTATGGGACATGATGTGTATTTTGACGTTCATTTTGATTCAACACTGGTACCTTACTATTTCTTCAGCTGATGCACATCATAGGATGTATATTTCATCCTCAAGTTTGAAAATTTAGGGCATTTGGTTCACTTTCAATCCCTTCCTGCTTCAGAACACATGTATTCCTCCATGTTTCTTGACTGGTTCGTTCATGAGACTTCTTTCCAAACACATGATTTTCCATTTCCATAATCACTTTTGAAGCAAAAATCACACACCCTTCAGGGTAAACCATAACCCTAATATTGCCATTAGGTGTATAACTGGTAGGAATGAATGATTGTGTATCAATATAAGATTTCCTATATTCTTTCAGATATCAACTCAATCCATTATTTCAATTGGAAGCAGTTATATTATTTATTCACAGTATGGTCTATTCATGCATTATCTCTATATTCATAGACCCAGGGTACACCTATTTGTACCCCCAAATACTAATTAATACGTCTTCAACATATTGCTCCCAGCAATGGTGGAAGAAATACTCATGTCACCTGATCTACATATACATTTGATCACTGTCATATTCTGGACACAAAATGCAAAGGTCACACTTATGATTGTAGCAAAGCCTAATTGGAAAGTGAGCATGGATTACTAAAAACTTCCTTCTCCAGGTTGCCTAATGCTCTCCAATGTCAATCCTATTGGTGACTACACACTTGTTTCTTACTAAGATTACATATTCAACCTCAACCCTGTTGAAAATGTCTAATCCTATCACTCACCTTATACTTTGCCTGATTTCCTACTGTCTCTATTGATATCTGCTTTCCTACCTATTTTTCCCCAGTTCATCATTGTGACTGACTCTTCACATGTGCTGACATTTACATTCACTCTCTAACCGACACCCAATTGCTAAAGAACTTTTGGTCCAAATTTTACACTCACTCTTCTTCCTAAACCTACCGACTAGCTTCCTAATCTTACCTACTCTCCCTTTTTGACTGGATGTTCTCTTCTACATTCAATCATCCAAGGTACATGGTCCTATGCCATTGTATACCAATTTATCTGAGACATCTGTGCAGAATGTAATTCAAAGCTACGTATCCCAATCAAGGGCCCAATGCCCTTCTGGCCTTCAAATCTTACTTAGATTTCTGTTTTCATACATATATTTCACCTATGTATGATTATAAATATCGCAGGTTCCCAATACCATTCTACAACCAGCAGAATGATTCCTAACCCAAATCGAACATGTTCTTAACCCTAACCAGACACTGTTCCCTCAATCTAACTTTCCAGAAGAGCAGGGACAGAGTTGGTCTTACAATACAGGAATGGAGGAGATCTTCCACCTGCTGAGAACCTCAAAGGTCCATGCAGAAATGAACCCTGGAGAAGATGTAGGCAGCTATGAAGGACCTGAGAGAGCAAAAGTCATCTTCCATGGCAAACAACCTGGTCAGGATGAAGGGATGTGTCTGAATGAGCCTCTCTCTTCTTAATGTAGACAAGATGGACCAAACCAGACCTGTGTGGAGAGCTGTTCCTTGGTGCCTATGGTTGATATTCCATTCTAACTTGTGAAAGTGTCACTGGAAGCAGGGGCAGCCTCCATCTCCTGGGACCCCTGCAAGCAACTGTTAGGACACAGTGGTTGCCAGGCAGTGACCTCATTCAGTTCCTGAAGGAAGTGACCTCACCTCACTTCCTTGGTGATGGAACTCTCTGAACTTGGGATCCAGGAAGCCAGGCACCCGGAGGCAGTCCCAGTCCCAGTCCCAGTGGGCTCACTTGTTTGGATTTACCAAGGACAGAGACAGTCTTCCTTGGTCCCTACTGATGTGAGGATGGCCAAATGCCAGGAAAGCACTGAAGAGGGCCTGGCCTGAGAAAGCAGGTAGTGGCTCACCGCTGGCTCCTGACAACCTCACAGAGTTGGCCAAGGAGGCCAGATCTGAGACAGGACAGGCCATTTCGGGGCAACGTAGTATGGCCCAGCAGTCAGACGACACTCCGGGTAGTCACAGACCTACTTGGGGGAAGGAGGTGCCTTTGTGGGTGTGGGGATGAGTTTGTGGATTTGTCTCATGTTCTAAGAATAGGTAGGAAAGGCGGTTTGTTTGTTTGGAGTGGACTGTTTCCAGTAAGTCTTTGGACAAGGCGAGTGTTTCTAAGTTTGTGTATCTCACTGTGTCCCTGGTTGTAGACATTAGAAAAGAGAATGCATCAATGGATGTGTCCTGTCTAGTAGAAAGCTTCCCAGAATTCATCCTGCCCAATTTGTGAATGGACTGCGGCTTGCCTTATGGATGGGCAACACCTACTATCTTCCTAAGTTCCTGTTTTCTTCCTGCATTCTGGCCACTCTCCAGAATAGGCTCATGGTTTTGTGTCCAAGATATGTACCACCTCCAAGCTCTGTGACATGGCCATGTACTGGATAGCTGAAAGGAAGTGTGAGCATGTCAGAAATCTCAGATATCAGTGGGACCAATAAAGTCTCAGTGGAGAAAGCCTGCTTTGGGCCTTTTGCTTACCTATTGTTCTGTTGCCCTGAATGTCAGGAAGGCCTTTGCCTCAGGGCACCCCTTTGTGAAGCCTGAAGAAAACAGTTTTCAAATGGAAATGAATGGGCATCACCTGTGGCTCTTTGCTTCATTGCTTTGCAAAGGGATGTGTCTGAATCAGCCTCTTGGCCCTGTGTGAGGCTGTGGCTTAGATTGTCAGCACCTGATGGATTGAAGAAAGATGCCATGTGTGCATCCAAAGCGAAAATGGCAAAAAAGCAGTCATTTGGGATGAAGTCTCTCGCCTTCCTCTGTAAGGTTCCTGACCTCCATCAAGAGAGCATAGGGATGCTTTGGGTCAAATGAGTTCTTCAAAGCCCTGCAGAGGCTAGCCCATAGGTGCTTGGGTTTTCTCCTGACTCCAATTCACACAAAGAATCTATACCCCGCAGTCAGTAGGCCTCAAATTGGAGAAGAAGAGCAGTATTAAAGGCAGGCCTATTTGATCACTCCTGGTGCACAGGAAGGCTGTCCAGGCCACGCTGATATCAGGCAAATGAGGGGCAAGGGAGCTTATTGTGGACACTGTCTTGGGCTGCGCCCCTGATGGAAACCTCCAGCCAGAGGTTATGATGAGTGTGTATATGGAAGTAGATGAGGGCCATGTGGCAGTGTTTTGGTTGGAATTGTGGTCCTTTGTGTGGCGGTTGGAAGAGATGACTGGGTCCACCTTGGCGTGAACTCTGGTGTGATTCCCCTTGGAGACTGAGTTCTGGAACTGACCTCAGAGAAGTATTGCCATGAACTGTGTTGAGATTTTAGTAGGCCACGCATGAGAGTCGCCTTTGGAAAATGAGATCTAGGCCCAGGTTGGCTTTCCACAGAGCACTGGGAATCTCAGCCAGGATATCACATGATTTTATTCTTACACACCTGGCAGCCATCGTTGAGAGTCAAAACACACATGGACCTCACATGGTAGACCTCAATGGGCCTGGCTTCATGCGACCTTTTGGCCACTCTTTGGGAAGCCTTGTTTGTGAGAGTTCTCCAGAGCTTTCATTGAAATGAGCTTCCTCACCATTTAATGGTTCCTGAATGAATGGAAACCCACAGTGCCTCCAACTTCATCCTTGAAAAATGGCTAGATAAATACCATGAAATTTTTAAGTTCCCATGACCAGGTGGCACTGGAGAACCTTTGGATGTCCTGTTGCTGATCAGGAGTGTACCAGACAGTGCCTTGATTGACTGGGTGTCATGAAAATGGTGTAGAACAGAGATGCCAGTAAGTTGGGGCCTGCTGAGTAGTGGGCCTAGAGAAGTGGTGTGCAGGAGTGTGATAAAACATCTGTGGTAGGGCCATGTGGATCTGACATTGGCTTCCAAATGGCTTGTGACTGACATGGTGCAGCCGGCAGACACTTATATGTAAAGGCATCTTGTTATATGGAGAGGTTTCAGGGCAATGTTCAGAATCAGGTTGCTAGGGTCAAGGGGGCATGCTCTGTGGGATAGAAGACTGGTTGGTGCATTCTCCTAGGACCCTGACCCACCACACGTGACAGAACTCCCTCCTGCACTGTGTCCCAGTTGAACTCCTTGTATTTCATGAAGCAAATACCAAACTCCCAGTGCAGCAGCAAGAAACACCAGGAAAAGTAGAGGAGGACCAAATGGCTTCACAGTCCACACGGGGAGACACTTAGCCTCCAGTGGCCACTGTGGACCTACAAAGAGAGAATTCAGCACTTCTGCCTCATGTTCATTGGAAAATCAGAAACCATGTCCTCCCATGTCCTCCAGGTCACATAGATGCAGACCCAGCTTTGATGGTCTCACTACAAAGGAAGCTAAAGCTCCTGACAACAACATAGATTTCAAGTGCCCAACCTCAGAGGCAGTTTCTCACGAAGTCTTTAGGCCAGCAGAGCTCCATGTTTGTGGAGTGTTTACCCTGTCCCTTACTTATGGAAACTCCTCTACCACCTCCAAGGTTGTGAACTCCTGAGCATTTTGCATTCCACATATGTATCCACAGATTTTCTAACTCTTCTCCTTGAGTTGCTTCTTCCTTGGGGCGAAGGTCATGTCAAGGCATTGTTCTGGATGAGAGTGGGAAGATTTTTGTGTAGCACGTATTTGCATACACATTGGATTCATTTCCTATTTTCCATTTGAAATACTGATTCCCTGACACTAACCCATAACCTACTAGACTCTGACTATGAATCCTAATATGATGGAGACAAAGAACCCAAACAGAATAGAAATACAAGCAGTTCAGAGGAGGCATGGTGTACAGTTGCACTTGCCTTTTGCATTATAAAGGGTAGGTGTTATCAATCTAGACCAATTGAATAGAAATAGTTCTCCATGTGTTTTTAAAGTTAACAAATATGTGAATTCCTGTCTCCCTTTCTCTGTAGCCTATTCAGCACATGTATTTTTACATGCACATATAGAATCCAACCTGGTATCCCACGTGTATTCTTGTGAGGTGGCTGACTTGGCAGATACAAATTGTGAGAAGAGATCACTCCTCCAAAACGCTGTTGGAACTGAAAATTCTACCTATGGGTGAGCTTCCTACTTGAACAACAGGATGCAAAAATCCATGTTCAGTAAAATAAATATTTTTGGATCTGTGGATGATATATATTTCATCATGAATTTCGAATGGCATATATATTTCGAATTTTTAATGTCTGTGTGTGTGTTCTGTGTGTGTGTGAGTATATATAGATATATATATACACACACACACACACAAACTCTCTCCAGATTTTTCAAAATATGAAATATATGTGTCTTATGATACATTCCCTAAATTCATTCATGTTCATATATGTGGATTTATAATCATCTTTTCACAAGATTATTCTCAGAAATATTTATCCACCTGAAATACATATTTTTTTCCTAGTACTGAAAACTAACTTCAGTGGATGGTGCATAGAAATCCTAATCTTTCTACAGTAACTGACCCAGTTTAACATCAATGCAAATAGATTCCTATGGGACATGATGTGTATTTTGACGTTCATTTTGATTCAACACTGGTACCTTACTATTTCTTCAGCTGATGCACATCATAGAATGTATATTTCATCCTCAAGTTTAAAAATTTCTAGGCATTTGGTTCACTTTCAATCCCTTCCTGCTTCAGAACACAAGTATTCCTCTATGTTTCTTGACTGGTTCCTTCATGAGACATCTTTCCAAACACATGATTTTCCATTTCCATAATCACTTTTGAAGCAAAACTCACACACCCTTCAGGGTAAACCATAACCCTAATATTGCCATTAGGTGTATAACTGGTAGGAATGAATGATTGTGTATCAATATAAGATTTCCTATATACTTTCAGATATCAACTCAATCCATTATTTCAATTGGAAGCAGTTATATTATTTATTCACAGTATGGTCTATTCATGCATTATCTCTATATTCATAGACCCAGGGTACACCTATTTGTACCCCCAAATACTAATTAATACGTCTTCAACATATTGCTCCCAGCAATGGTGGAAGAAATACTCATGTCACCTGATCTACATATACATTTGATCACTGTCATATTCTGGACACAAAATGCAAAGGTCACACTTATGATTGTAGCAAAGCCTAATTGGAAAGTGAGCATGGATTACTAAAAACTTCCTTCTCCAGATTGCCTAATGCTCTCCAATGTCAATCCTATTGGTGACTACACACTTGTTTCTTCCTAAGATTACATATTCAACCTCAACCCTGTTGAAAATGTCTAATCCTATCACTCACCTTATACTTTGCCTGATTTCCTACTGTCTCTATTGATATCTGCTGTCCTACCTATTTTTCCCCAGTTCATCATTGTGACTGACTCTTCACATGTGCTGACATTTACATTCACTCTCTAACCGACACCCAATTGCTAAAGAACTTTTGGTCCAAATTTTACACTCACTCTTCTTCCTAAACCTACCGACTAGCTTCCTAATCTTACCTACTCTCCCTTTTTGACTGGATGTTCTCTTCTACATTCAATCATCCAAGGTACATGGTCCTATGCCATTGTATATCAATTTATCTGAGACATCTGTGCAGAATGTAATTCAAAGCTACGTATCCCAATCAAGGGCCCAATGCCATTCTGGCCTTCAAATCTTACTTAGATTTCTGTTTTCATACATATATTTCTCCTATGTATGATTATAAATATCGCAGGTTCCCAATACCATTCTACAACCAGCAGAATGATTCCTAACCCAAATCAAACATGTTCTTAACCCTAACCAGACACTGTTCCCTCAATCTAACTTTCCAGAAGAGCAGGGACAGAGTTGGTCTTACAATACAGGAATGGAGGGGATCTTCCACCTGCTGAGAACCTCAAAGGTCCATGCAGAAATGAACCCTGGAGAAGATGTAGGCAGCTATGAAGGACCTGAGAGAGCAAAAGTCATCTTCCATGGCAAACAACCTGGTCAGGATGAAGGGATGTGTCTGAATGAGCCTCTCTCTTCTTAATGTAGACAAGATGGACCAAACCAGACCTGTGTGGAGAGCTGTTCCTTGGTGCCTATGGTTGATATTCCATTCTAACTTGTGAAAGTGTCACTGGAAGCAGGGGCAGCCTCCATCTCCTGGGACCCCTGCAAGCAACTGTTAGGACACAGTGGTTGCCAGGCAGTGACCTCATTCAGTTCCTGAAGGAAGTGACCTCACCTCACTTCCTTGGTGATGGAACTCTCTGAACTTGGGATCCAGGAAGCCAGGCACCCGGAGGCAGTCCCAGTCCCAGTCCCAGTGGGCTCACTTGTTTGGATTTACCAAGGACAGAGTCAGTCTTCCTTGGTCCCTACTGATGTGAGGATGGCCAAATGCCAGGAAAGCACTGAAGAGGGCCTGGCCTGAGAAAGCAGGTAGTGGCTCACCGCTGGCTCCTGACAACCTCACAGAGTTGGCCAAGGAGGCCAGATCTGAGACAGGACAGGCCATTTCGGGGCAACGTAGTATGGCCCAGCAGTCAGACGACACTCCGGGTAGTCACAGACCTACTTGGGGGAAGGAGGTGCCTTTGTGGGTGTGGGGATGAGTTTGTGGATTTGTCTCATGTTCTAAGAATAGGTAGGAAAGGCGGTTTGTTTGTTTGGAGTGGACTGTTTCCAGTAAGTCTTTGGACAAGGCGAGTGTTTCTAAGTTTGTGTATCTCACTGTGTCCCTGGTTGTAGACATTAGAAAAGAGAATGCATCAATGGATGTGTCCTGTCTAGTAGAAAGCTTCCCAGAATTCATCCTGCCCAATTTGTGAATGGACTGCGGCTTGCCTTATGGATGGGCAACACCTACTATCTTCCTAAGTTCCTGTTTTCTTCCTGCATTCTGGCCACTCTCCAGAATAGGCTCATGGTTTTGTGTCCAAGATATGTACCACCTCCAAGCTCTGTGACATGGCCATG
The DNA here is from genome assembly GCF_045843805.1 of Urocitellus parryii. Taxonomy (NCBI): domain Eukaryota; kingdom Metazoa; phylum Chordata; class Mammalia; order Rodentia; family Sciuridae; genus Urocitellus; species Urocitellus parryii. The sequence continues at coordinate 75,017 of NW_027554091.1, read as the reverse complement.
TACTGGATAGCTGAAAGGAAGTGTGAGCATGTCAGAAATCTCAGATATCAGTGGGACCAATAAAGTCTCAGTGGAGAAAGCCTGCTTTGGGCCTTTTGCTTACCTATTGTTCTGTTGCCCTGAATGTCAGGAAGGCCTTTGCCTCAGGGCACCCCTTTGTGAAGCCTGAAGAAAACAGTTTTCAAATGGAAATGAATGGGCATCACCTGTGGCTCTTTGCTTCATTGCTTTGCAAAGGGATGTGTCTGAATCAGCCTCTTGGCCCTGTGTGAGGCTGTGGCTTAGATTGTCAGCACCTGATGGATTGAAGAAAGATGCCATGTGTGCATCCAAAGCGAAAATGGCAAAAAAGCAGTCATTTGGGATGAAGTCTCTCGCCTTCCTCTGTAAGGTTCCTGACCTCCATCAAGAGAGCATAGGGATGCTTTGGGTCAAATGAGTTCTTCAAAGCCCTGCAGAGGCTAGCCCATAGGTGCTTGGGTTTTCTCCTGACTCCAATTCACACAAAGAATCTATACCCCGCAGTCAGTAGGCCTCAAATTGGAGAAGAAGAGCAGTATTAAAGGCAGGCCTATTTGATCACTCCTGGTGCACAGGAAGGCTGTCCAGGCCACGCTGATATCAGGCAAATGAGGGGCAAGGGAGCTTATTGTGGACACTGTCTTGGGCTGCGCCCCTGATGGAAACCTCCAGCCAGAGGTTATGATGAGTGTGTATATGGAAGTAGATGAGGGCCATGTGGCAGTGTTTTGGTTGGAATTGTGGTCCTTTGTGTGGCGGTTGGAAGAGATGACTGGGTCCACCTTGGCGTGAACTCTGGTGTGATTCCCCTTGGAGACTGAGTTCTGGAACTGACCTCAGAGAAGTATTGCCATGAACTGTGTTGAGATTTTAGTAGGCCACGCATGAGAGTCGCCTTTGGAAAATGAGATCTAGGCCCAGGTTGGCTTTCCACAGAGCACTGGGAATCTCAGCCAGGATATCACATGATTTTATTCTTACACACATGGACCTCACATGGTAGACCTCAATGGGCCTGGCTTCATGCGACCTTTTGGCCACTCTTTGGGAAGCCTTGTTTGTGAGAGTTCTCCAGAGCTTTCATTGAAATGAGCTTCCTCACCATTTAATGGTTCCTGAATGAATGGAAACCCACAGTGCCTCCAACTTCATCCTTGAAAAATGGCTAGATAAATACCATGAAATTTTTAAGTTCCCATGACCAGGTGGCACTGGAGAACCTTTGGATGTCCTGTTGCTGATCAGGAGTGTACCAGACAGTGCCTTGATTGACTGGGTGTCATGAAAATGGTGTAGAACAGAGATGCCAGTAAGTTGGGGCCTGCTGAGTAGTGGGCCTAGAGAAGTGGTGTGCAGGAGTGTGATAAAACATCTGTGGTAGGGCCATGTGGATCTGACATTGGCTTCCAAATGGCTTGTGACTGACATGGTGCAGCCGGCAGACACTTATATGTAAAGGCATCTTGTTATATGGAGAGGTTTCAGGGCAATGTTCAGAATCAGGTTGCTAGGGTCAAGGGGGCATGCTCTGTGGGATAGAAGACTGGTTGGTGCATTCTCCTAGGACCCTGACCCACCACACGTGACAGAACTCCCTCCTGCACTGTGTCCCAGTTGAACTCCTTGTATTTCATGAAGCAAATACCAAACTCCCAGTGCAGCAGCAAGAAACACCAGGAAAAGTAGAGGAGGACCAAATGGCTTCACAGTCCACACGGGGAGACACTTAGCCTCCAGTGGCCACTGTGGACCTACAAAGAGAGAATTCAGCACTTCTGCCTCATGTTCATTGGAAAATCAGAAAACATGTCCTCCCATGTCCTCCAGGTCACATAGATGCAGACCCAGCTTTGATGGTCTCACTACAAAGGAAGCTAAAGCTCCTGACAACAACATAGATTTCAAGTGCCCAACCTCAGAGGCAGTTTCTCACGAAGTCTTTAGGCCAGCAGAGCTCCATGTTTGTGGAGTGTTTACCCTGTCCCTTACTTATGGAAACTCCTCTACCACCTCCAAGGTTGTGAACTCCTGAGCATTTTGCATTCCACATATGTATCCACAGATTTTCTAACTCTTCTCCTCGAGTTGCTTCTTCCTTGGGGCGAAGGTCATGTCAAGGCATTGTTCTGGATGAGAGTGGGAAGATTTTTGTGTAGCACGTATTTGCATACACATTGGATTCATTTCCTATTTTCCATTTGAAATACTGATTCCCTGACACTAACCCATAACCTACTAGACTCTGACTATGAATCCTAATATGATGGAGACAAAGAACCCAAACAGAATAGAAATACAAGCAGTTCAGAGGAGGCATGGTGTACAGTTGCACTTGCCTTTTGCATTATAAAGGGTAGGTGTTATCAATCTAGACCAATTGAATAGAAATAGTTCTCCATGTGTTTTTAAAGTTAACAAATATGTGAATTCCTGTCTCCCTTTCTCTGTAGCCTATTCAGCACATGTATTTTTACATGCACATATAGAATCCAACCTGGTATCCCACGTGTATTCTTGTGAGGTGGCTGACTTGGCAGATACAAATTGTGAGAAGAGATCACTCCTCCAAAACGCTGTTGGAACTGAAAATTCTACCTATGGGTGAGCTTCCTACTTGAACAACAGGATGCAAAAATCCATGTTCAGTAAAATAAATATTTTTGGATCTGTGGATGATATATATTTCATCATGAATTTCGAATGGCATATATATTTCGAATTTTTAATGTCTGTGTGTGTGTTCTGTGTGTGTGTGAGTATATATAGATATATATATACACACACACACACAAACTCTCTCCAGATTTTTCAAAATATGAAATATATGTGTCTTATGATACATTCCCTAAATTCATTCATGTTCATATATGTGGATTTATAATCATCTTTTCACAAGATTATTCTCAGAAATATTTATCCACCTGAAATACATATTTTTTTCCTAGTACTGAAAACTAACTTCAGTGGATGGTGCATAGAAATCCTAATCTTTCTACAGTAACTGACCCAGTTTAACATCAATGCAAATAGATTCCTATGGGACATGATGTGTATTTTGACGTTCATTTTGATTCAACACTGGTACCTTACTATTTCTTCAGCTGATGCACATCATAGAATGTATATTTCATCCTCAAGTTTAAAAATTTCTAGGCATTTGGTTCACTTTCAATCCCTTCCTGCTTCAGAACACAAGTATTCCTCTATGTTTCTTGACTGGTTCCTTCATGAGACATCTTTCCAAACACATGATTTTCCATTTCCATAATCACTTTTGAAGCAAAACTCACACACCCTTCAGGGTAAACCATAACCCTAATATTGCCATTAGGTGTATAACTGGTAGGAATGAATGATTGTGTATCAATATAAGATTTCCTATATACTTTCAGATATCAACTCAATCCATTATTTCAATTGGAAGCAGTTATATTATTTATTCACAGTATGGTCTATTCATGCATTATCTCTATATTCATAGACCCAGGGTACACCTATTTGTACCCCCAAATACTAATTAATACGTCTTCAACATATTGCTCCCAGCAATGGTGGAAGAAATACTCATGTCACCTGATCTACATATACATTTGATCACTGTCATATTCTGGACACAAAATGCAAAGGTCACACTTATGATTGTAGCAAAGCCTAATTGGAAAGTGAGCATGGATTACTAAAAACTTCCTTCTCCAGATTGCCTAATGCTCTCCAATGTCAATCCTATTGGTGACTACACACTTGTTTCTTCCTAAGATTACATATTCAACCTCAACCCTGTTGAAAATGTCTAATCCTATCACTCACCTTATACTTTGCCTGATTTCCTACTGTCTCTATTGATATCTGCTGTCCTACCTATTTTTCCCCAGTTCATCATTGTGACTGACTCTTCACATGTGCTGACATTTACATTCACTCTCTAACCGACACCCAATTGCTAAAGAACTTTTGGTCCAAATTTTACACTCACTCTTCTTCCTAAACCTACCGACTAGCTTCCTAATCTTACCTACTCTCCCTTTTTGACTGGATGTTCTCTTCTACATTCAATCATCCAAGGTACATGGTCCTATGCCATTGTATATCAATTTATCTGAGACATCTGTGCAGAATGTAATTCAAAGCTACGTATCCCAATCAAGGGCCCAATGCCATTCTGGCCTTCAAATCTTACTTAGATTTCTGTTTTCATACATATATTTCTCCTATGTATGATTATAAATATCGCAGGTTCCCAATACCATTCTACAACCAGCAGAATGATTCCTAACCCAAATCGAACATGTTCTTAACCCTAACCAGACACTGTTCCCTCAATCTAACTTTCCAGAAGTGCAGGGACAGAGTTGGTCTTAAAATACAGGAATGGAGGGGATCTTCCACCTGCTGAGAACCTCAAAGGTCCATGCAGAAATGAACCCTGGAGAAGATGTAGGCAGCTATGAAGGACCTGAGAGAGCAAAAGTCATCTTCCATGGCAAACAACCTGGTCAGGATGAAGGGATGTGTCTGAATGAGCCTCTGTCTTCTTAATGTAGACAAGATGGACCAAACCAGGCCTGTGTGGAGAGCTGTTCCTTGGTGCCTATGGTTGATATTCCATTCTAACTTGTGAAAGTGTCACAGGAAGCAGGGGCAGCCTCCATCTCCTGGGACCCCTGCAAGCAACTGTTAGGACACAGTGGTTGCCAGGCAGTGACCTCATTCAGTTCCTGAAGGAAGTGACCTCACCTCACTTCCTTGGTGATGGAACTCTCTGAACTTGGGATCCAGGAAGCCAGTCACCCGGAGGCAGTCCCAGTCCCAGTCCCAGTGGGCTCACTTGTTTGGATTTACCAAGGACAGAGTCAGTCTTCCTTGGTCCCTACTGATGTGAGGATGGCCAAATGCCAGGAAAGCACTGAAGAGGGCCTGGCCTGAGAAAGCAGGTAGTGGCTCACCGCTGGCTCCTGACAACCTCACAGAGTTGGCCAAGGAGGCCAGATCTGAGACAGGACAGGCCATTTCGGGGCAACATAGTATGGCCCAGCAGTCAGACGACACTCCGGGTAGTCACAGACCTACTTGGGGGAAGGAGGTGCCTTTGTGGGTGTGGGGGTGAGTTTGTGGATTTGTCTCATGTTCTGAGAATAGGTAGGAAAGGCGGTTTGTTTGTTTGGAGTGGACTGTTTCCAGTAAGTCTTTTGACAAGGCGAGTGTTTCTAAGTTTGTGTATCTCACTGTGTCCCTGGTTGTAGACATTAGAAAAGAGAATGCATCAATGGATGTGTCCTGTCTAGTAGAAACCTTCCCAGTATTCATCCTGCCCAATTTATGAATGGACTGCGGCTTGCCTTATGGATGGGCAACACCTATTATCCTCCTAAGTTCCTGTTTTCTTCCTGCATTCTGGCCACTCTCCAGAATAGGCTCATGGTTTTGTGTCCAAGATATGTACCACCTCCAAGCTCTGTGACATGGCCATGTACTGGATAGCTGAAAGGAATGGTGAGCATGTCAGAAAACTCAGATATCAGTGGGACCAGTAAACTCTCAGTGGAGAAAGCCTGCTTTGGGCCTTTTGCTTACCTATTGTTCTGTTGCCCTGAATGTCAGGAAGGCCTTTGCCTCAGGGCACCCCTTTGTGAAGCCTGAAGAAAACAGTTTTCAAAAGGAAATGAATGGGCATCACCTGTGGCTCTTTGCTTCATTGCTTTGCAAAGGGATGTGTCTGAATCAGCCTCTTGGCCCTGTGTGAGGCTGTGGCTTAGATTGTCAGCACCTGATGGATTGAAGAAAGATCCCATGTGTGCATCCAAAGCCAAAATGGCAAAAAAGCAGTCATTTGGGATGAAGTCTCTCGCCTTCCTCTGTAAGGTTCCTGACCTCCATCAAGAGAGCATAGGGATGCTTTGGGTCAAATGAGTTCTTCAAAGCCCTGCAGAGGCTAGCCCATAGGTGCTTGGGTTTTCTCCTGACTCCAATTCACACAAAGAATCTATACCCCGCAGTCAGTAGGCCTCAAATTGGAGAAGCAGAGCAGTATTAAAGGCAGGCCTATTTGATCACTCCTGGTGCACAGGAAGGCTGTCCAGGCCACCCTGATATTAGGCAAATGAGGGGCAAGGGAGCTTATTGTGGACACTGTCTTGGGCTGTGCCCCTGATGGAAACCTCCAGCCAGAGGTTATGATGAGTGTGTATATGGAAGAAGATGAGGGCCATGTGGCAGTGTTTTGGTTGGAATTGTGGTCCTTTGTGTGGCGGTTGGAAGAGATGACTGGGTCCACCTTGGCGTGAACTCTGGTGTGATTCCCCTTGGAGACTGAGTTCTGGAACTGACCTCAGAGAAGTGTTGCCATGAACTGTGTTGATATTTTAGTAGGCCACGCATGAGATTCGCCCTTGGAAACTGAGATCTAGGCCCAGGTTGGCTTTCCACAGAGCACTGGGAATCTCAGCCAGGATATCACATGATTTTATTCTTACACACCTGGCAGCCATCCTTAAGAGTCAAAACACACATGGACCTCACATGGTAGACCTCTATGGGCCTGGCTTCATGCGACCTTTTGGCCACTCTTTGGGAAGCCTTGTTTGTGAGAGTTCTCCAGAGCTTTCATTGAAATGAGCTTCCTCACCATTTAATGGTTCCTGAATGAATGGAAACCCACAGTGCCTCCAACTTCATCCTTGAAAAATGGCTAGATAAATGCCATGAAATTTTTAAGTTCCCATGACCAGGTGGCACTGGAGAACCTTTGGATGTCCTGTTGCTGATCAGGAGTGTACCAGACAGTGCCTTGATTGACTGGGTTTCATGAAAATGGTGTAGAACAGAGATGCCAGTAAGTTGGGGCCTGCTGAGTAGTGGGCCTAGAGAAGTGGTGTGCAGGAGTGTGATAAAACATCTGTGGTAGGGCCATGTGGATCTGACATTGGCTTCCAAATGGCTTGTGACTGACATGGTGCAGCCGGCAGACACCTATAGCTAAAGGCATCTTGTTATATGGAGAGGTTTCAGGGCAATGTTCAGAATCAGGTTGCTAGGGTCAAGGGGGCAAGCTCTGTGGGATAGAAGACTGGTTGGTGCATTCTCCTAGGACCCTGACCCACCACACGTGACAGAACTCCCTCCTGTACTGTGTCCCAGTTGAACTCCTTGTATTTCATGAAGCAAATACCAAACTCCCAGTGCAGCAGCAAGAAACACCAGGAAAAGTAGAGGAGGACCAAATGGCTTCACAGTCCACACGGGGAGACACTTAGCCTCCAGTGGCCACTGTGGACCTACAAAGAGAGAATTCAGCACTTCTGCCTCATGTTCATTGGAAAATCAGAAACCATGTCCTCCCATGTCCTCCAGGTCACATAGATGCAGACCCAGCTTTGATGGTCTCACTCCAAAGGAAGCTAAAGCTCCTGACAACAACATAGATTTCAAGTGCCCAACCTCAGAGGCAGTTTCTCACGAAGTCTTAGGCCAGCAGAGCTCCATGTTTGTGGAGTGTTTACCCTGTCCCTTACTTATGGAAACTCCTCTACCACCTCCAAGGTTGTGAACTCCTGAGCATTTTGCATTCCACATATGTATCCACAGATTTTCTAACTCTTCCCCTCGAGTTGCTTCTTCCTTGGGGCGAAGGTCATGTCAAGGCATTGTTCTGGATGAGAGTGGGAAGATTTTTGTGTAGCACGTATTTGCATACACATTGGATTCATTTCCTATTTTCCATTTGAAATACTGATTCCCTGACACTACCCCATAACCTACTAGACTCTGACTATGAATCCTAATATGATGGAGACAAAGAACCCAAACAGAATAGAAATACAAGCAGTTCAGAGGAGGCATGGTGTACAGTTGCACTTGCCTTTTGCATTATAAAGGGTAGGTGTTATCAATCTAGACCAATTGAATAGAAATAGTTCTCCATGTGTTTTTAAAGTTAACAAATATGTGAATTCCTGTCTCCCTTTCTCTGTAGCCTATTCAGCACATGTATTTTTACATGCACATATAGAATCCAACCTGGTATCCCACGTGTATTCTTGTGAGGTGGCTGACTTGGCAGATACAAATTGTGAGAAGAGATCACTCCTCCCAAACGCTGTTGGAACTGAAAATTCAACCTATGGGTGAGCTTCCTACTTGAACAACAGGATGCAAAAATCCATGTTCAGTAAAATAAATATTTATGGATCTGTGCATGATATATATTTCATCATGAATTTCGATTGGCATATATATTTTGAATTTTTAATGTCTGTGTGTGTGTTTTGTGTGTGTGTGTAGATATGGATATATATATACACACACACACACACTCTCCAGATTTTTCAAAATATGAAATATATGTGTCTTATGATACATTCCCTAAATACATTCATGTTCATATATGTGGATTTATAAACAACTTTTCACAAGATTATTCTCAGAAATATTTATCCACCTGAAATACATATTTTTTTCCTAGTACTGAAAACCTACTTCAGTGGATGGTGCATAGAAATCCTAATCTTTCTACAGTAACTGACCCAGTTTAACATCAATGCAAGTAGATTCCTATGGGACATGATGTGTATTTTGACGTTCATTTTGATTCAACACTGGTACCTTACTATTTCTTCAGCTGATGCACATCATAGGATGTATATTTCATCCTCAAGTTTGAAAATTTAGGGCATTTGGTTCACTTTCAATCCCTTCCTGCTTCAGAACACATGTATTCCTCCATGTTTCTTGACTGGTTCGTTCATGAGACTTCTTTCCAAACACATGATTTTCCATTTCCATAATCACTTTTGAAGCAAAAATCACACACCCTTCAGGGTAAACCATAACCCTAATATTGCCATTAGGTGTATAACTGGTAGGAATGAATGATTGTGTATCAATATAAGATTTCCTATATTCTTTCAGATATCAACTCAATCCATTATTTCAATTGGAAGCAGTTATATTATTTATTCACAGTATGGTCTAATCATGCATTATCTCTATATTCATAGACCCAGGGTACACCTATTTGTACCCCCAAATACTAATTAATACGTCTTCAACATATTGCTCCCAGCAATGGTGGAAGAAATACTCATGTCACCTGATCTACATATACATTTGATCACTGTCATATTCTGGACACAAAATGCAAAGGTCACACTTATGATTGTAGCAAAGCCTAATTGGAAAGTGAGCATGGATTACTAAAAACTTCCTTCTCCAGGTTGCCTAATGCTCTCCAATGTCAATCCTATTGGTGACTACACACTTGTTTCTTACTAAGATTACATATTCAACCTCAACCCTGTTGAAAATGTCTAATCCTATCACTCACCTTATACTTTGCCTGATTTCCTACTGTCTCTATTGATATCTGCTTTCCTACCTATTTTTCCCCAGTTCATCATTGTGACTGACTCTTCACATGTGCTGACATTTACATTCACTCTCTAACCGACACCCAATTGCTAAAGAACTTTTGGTCCAAATTTTACACTCACTCTTCTTCCTAAACCTACCGACTAGCTTCCTAATCTTACCTACTCTCCCTTTTTGACTGGATGTTCTCTTCTACATTCAATCATCCAAGGTACATGGTCCTATGCCATTGTATACCAATTTATCTGAGACATCTGTGCAGAATGTAATTCAAAGCTACGTATCCCAATCAAGGGCCCAATGCCCTTCTGGCCTTCAAATCTTACTTAGATTTCTGTTTTCATACATATATTTCACCTATGTATGATTATAAATATCGCAGGTTCCCAATACCATTCTACAACCAGCAGAATGATTCCTAACCCAAATCGAACATGTTCTTAACCCTAACCAGACACTGTTCCCTCAATCTAACTTTCCAGAAGAGCAGGGACAGAGTTGGTCTTACAATACAGGAATGGAGGAGATCTTCCACCTGCTGAGAACCTCAAAGGTCCATGCAGAAATGAACCCTGGAGAAGATGTAGGCAGCTATGAAGGACCTGAGAGAGCAAAAGTCATCTTCCATGGCAAACAACCTGGTCAGGATGAAGGGATGTGTCTGAATGAGCCTCTCTCTTCTTAATGTAGACAAGATGGACCAAACCAGGCCTGTGCGGAGAGCTGTTCCTTGGTGCCTATGGTTGATATTCCATTCTAACTTGTGAAAGTGTCACAGGAAGCAGGGGCAGCCTCCATCTCCTGGGACCCCTGCAAGCAACTGTTAGGACACAGTGGTTGCCAGGCAGTGACCTCATTCAGTTCCTGAAGGAAGTGACCTCACCAAACTTCCTTGGTGATGGAACTCTCTGAACTTGGGATCCAGGAATCCAGGCACCCGGAGGCAGTCCCAGTCCCAGTCCCAGTGGGCTCACTTGTTTGGATTTACCAAGGACAGAGTCAGTCTTCCTTGGTCCCTACTGATGTGAGGATGGCCAAATGCCAGGAAAGCACTGAAGAGGGCCTGGCCTGAGAAAGCAGGTAGTGGCTCACCGCTGGCTCCTGACAACCTCACAGAATTGGCCAAGGAGGCCAGATCTGAGACAGGACAGGCCATTTCGGGGCAACATAGTATGGCCCAGCAGTCAGACGACACTCCGGGTAGTCACAGACCTACTTGGGGGAAGGAGGTGCCTTTGTGGGTGTGGGGGTGAGTTTGTGGATTTGTCTCATGTTCTGAGAATAGGTAGGAAAGGCGGTTTGTTTGTTTGGAGTGGACTGTTTCCAGTAAGTCTTTTGACAAGGTGAGTGTTTCTAAGTTTGTGTATCTCACTGTGTCCCTGGTTGTGGACATTAGAAAAGAGAATGCATCAATGGATGTGTCCTGTCTAGTAGAAAGCTTCCCAGTCTTCATCCTGCCCAATTTGTGAATGGACTGCGGCTTGCCTTATGGATGGGCAACACCTACTATCTTCCTAAGTTCCTGTTTTCTTCCTGCATTCTGGCCACTCTCCAGAATAGGCTCATGGTTTTGTGTCCAAGATATGTACCACCTCCAAGCTCTGTGACATGGCCATGTACTGGATAGCTGAAAGGAATGGTGAGCATGTCAGAAAACTCAGATATCAGTGGGACCAGTAAACTCTCAGTGGAGAAAGCCTGCTTTGGGCCTTTTGCTTACCTATTGTTCTGTTGCCCTGAATGTCAGGAAGGCCTTTGCCTCAGGGCACCCCTTTGTGAAGCCTGAAGAAAACAGTTTTCAAATGGAAATGAATGGGCATCACCTGTGGCTCTTTGCTTCATTGCTTTGCAAAGGGATGTGTCTGAATCAGCCTCTTGGCCCTGTGTGAGGCTGTGGCTTAGATTGTCAGCACCTGATGGATTGAAGAAAGATCCCATGTGTGCATCCAAAGCGAAAATGGCAAAAAAGCAGTCATTTGGGATGAAGTCTCTCGCCTTCCTCTGTAAGGTTCCTGACCTCCATCAAGAGAGCATAGGGATGCTTTGGGTCAAATGAGTTCTTCAAAGCCCTGCAGAGGCTAGCCCATAGGTGCTTGGGTTTTCTCCTGACTCCAATTCACACAAAGAATCTATACCCCGCAGTCAGTAGGCCTCAAATTGGAGAAGCAGAGCAGTATTAAAGGCAGGCCTATTTGATCACTCCTGGTGCACAGGAAGGCTGTCCAGGCCACCCTGATATTAGGCAAATGAGGGGCAAGGGAGCTTATTGTGGACACTGTCTTGGGCTGTGCCCCTGATGGAAACCTCCAGCCAGAGGTTATGATGAGTGTGTATATGGAAGAAGATGAGGGCCATGTGGCAGTGTTTTGGTTGGAATTGTGGTCCTTTGTGTGGCGGTTGGAAGAGATGACTGGGTCCACCTTGGCGTGAACTCTGGTGTGATTCCCCTTGGAGACTGAGTTCTGGAACTGACCTCAGAGAAGTGTTGCCATGAACTGTGTTGATATTTTAGTAGGCCACGCATGAGATTCGCCCTTGGAAACTGAGATCTAGGCCCAGGTTGGCTTTCCACAGAGCACTGGGAATCTCAGCCAGGATATCACATGATTTTATTCTTACACACCTGGCAGCCATCCTTAAGAGTCAAAACACACATGGACCTCACATGGTAGACCTCTATGGGCCTGGCTTCATGCGACCTTTTGGCCACTCTTTGGGAACCCTTGTTTGTGAGATTTCTCCAGAGCTTTCATTGAAATGAGCTTCCTCACCATTTAATGGTTCCTGAATGAATGGAAACCCACAGTGCCTCCAACTTCATCCTTGAAAAATGGCTAGATAAATACCATGATATTTTTACGTTCCCATGACCAGGTGGCACTGGAGAACCTTTGGATGTCCTGTTGCTGATCAGGAGTGTACCAGACAGTGCCTTGATTGACTGGGTTTCATGAAAATGGTGTAGAACAGAGATGCCAGTAAGATGGGGCCTGCTGAGTAGTGGGCCTAGAGATGTGGTGTGCAGGAGTGTGATAAAACATCTGTGGTAGGGCCATGTGGATCTGACATTGGCTTCCAAATGTCTTGTGACTGACATGGTGCAGCCGGCAGACACTTATATGTAAAGGCATCTTGTTATATGGAGAGGTTTCAGGGCAATGTTCAGAATCAGGTTGCTAGGGTCAAGGGGGCAAGCTCTGTGGGATAGAAGACTGGTTGGTGCATTCTCCTAGGACCCTGACCCACCACACGTGACAGAACTCCCTCCAGCACTGTGTCCCAGTTGAACTCCTTGTATTTCATGAAGCAAATACCAAACTCCCAGTGCAGCAGCAAGAAACACCAGGAAAAGTAGAGGAGGACCAAATGGCTTCACAGTCCACACGGGGAGACACTTAGCCTCCAGTGGCCACTGTGGACCTACAAAGAGAGAATTCAGCACTTCTGCCTCATGTTCATTGGAAAATCAGAAACCATGTCCTCCCATGTCCTCCAGGTCACATAGATGCAGACCCAGCTTTGATGGTCTCACTCCAAAGGAAGCTAAAGCTCCTGACAACAACATAGATTTCAAGTGCCCAACCTCAGAGGCAGTTTCTCACGAAGTCTTAGGCCAGCAGAGCTCCATGTTTGTGGAGTGTTTACCCTGTCCCTTACTTATGGAAACTCCTCTACCACCTCCAAGGTTGTGAACTCCTGAGCATTTTGCATTCCACATATGTATCCACAGATTTTCTAACTCTTCCCCTCGAGTTGCTTCTTCCTTGGGGCGAAGGTCATGTCAAGGCATTGTTCTGGATGAGAGTGGGAAGATTTTTGTGTAGCACGTATTTGCATACACATTGGATTCATTTCCTATTTTCCATTTGAAATACTGATTCCCTGACACTACCCCATAACCTACTAGACTCTGACTATGAATCCTAATATGATGGAGACAAAGAACCCAAACAGAATAGAAATACAAGCAGTTCAGAGGAGGCATGGTGTACAGTTGCACTTGCCTTTTGCATTATAAAGGGTAGGTGTTATCAATCTAGACCAATTGAATAGAAATAGTTCTCCATGTGTTTTTAAAGTTAACAAATATGTGAATTCCTGTCTCCCTTTCTCTGTAGCCTATTCAGCACATGTATTTTTACATGCACATATAGAATCCAACCTGGTATCCCACGTGTATTCTTGTGAGGTGGCTGACTTGGCAGATACAAATTGTGAGAAGAGATCACTCCTCCCAAACGCTGTTGGAACTGAAAATTCAACCTATGGGTGAGCTTCCTACTTGAACAACAGGATGCAAAAATCCATGTTCAGTAAAATAAATATTTATGGATCTGTGCATGATATATATTTCATCATGAATTTCGATTGGCATATATATTTTGAATTTTTAATGTCTGTGTGTGTGTTTTGTGTGTGTGTGTAGATATGGATATATATATACACACACACACACACTCTCCAGATTTTTCAAAATATGAAATATATGTGTCTTATGATACATTCCCTAAATACATTCATGTTCATATATGTGGATTTATAAACAACTTTTCACAAGATTATTCTCAGAAATATTTATCCACCTGAAATACATATTTTTTTCCTAGTACTGAAAACCTACTTCAGTGGATGGTGCATAGAAATCCTAATCTTTCTACAGTAACTGACCCAGTTTAACATCAATGCAAGTAGATTCCTATGGGACATGATGTGTATTTTGACGTTCATTTTGATTCAACACTGGTACCTTACTATTTCTTCAGCTGATGCACATCATAGGATGTATATTTCATCCTCAAGTTTGAAAATTTAGGGCATTTGGTTCACTTTCAATCCCTTCCTGCTTCAGAACACATGTATTCCTCCATGTTTCTTGACTGGTTCGTTCATGAGACTTCTTTCCAAACACATGATTTTCCATTTCCATAATCACTTTTGAAGCAAAACTCACACACCCTTCAGGGTAAACCATAACCCTAATATTGCCATTAGGTGTATAACTGGTAGGAATGAATGATTGTGTATCAATATAAGATTTCCTATATTCTTTCAGATATCAACTCAATCCATTATTTCAATTGGAAGCAGTTATATTATTTATTCACAGTATGGTCTATTCATGCATTATCTCTATATTCATAGACCCAGGGTACACCTATTTGTACCCCCAAATACTAATTAATACGTCTTCAACATATTGCTCCCAGCAATGGTGGAAGAAATACTCATGTCACCTGATCTACATATACATTTGATCACTGTCATATTCTGGACACAAAATGCAAAGGTCACACTTATGATTGTAGCAAAGCCTAATTGGAAAGTGAGCATGGATTACTAAAAACTTCCTTCTCCAGGTTGCCTAATGCTCTCCAATGTCAATCCTATTGGTGACTACACACTTGTTTCTTACTAAGATTACATATTCAACCTCAACCCTGTTGAAAATGTCTAATCCTATCACTCACCTTATACTTTGCCTGATTTCCTACTGTCTCTATTGATATCTGCTTTCCTACCTATTTTTCCCCAGTTCATCATTGTGACTGACTCTTCACATGTGCTGACATTTACATTCACTCTCTAACCGACACCCAATTGCTAAAGAACTTTTGGTCCAAATTTTACACTCACTCTTCTTCCTAAACCTACCGACTAGCTTCCTAATCTTACCTACTCTCCCTTTTTGACTGGATGTTCTCTTCTACATTCAATCATCCAAGGTACATGGTCCTATGCCATTGTATACCAATTTATCTGAGACATCTGTGCAGAATGTAATTCAAAGCTACGTATCCCAATCAAGGGCCCAATGCCCTTCTGGCCTTCAAATCTTACTTAGATTTCTGTTTTCATACATATATTTCACCTAGGTATGATTATAAATATCGCAGGTTCCCAATACCATTCTACAACCAGCAGAATGATTCCTAACCCAAATCGAACATGTTCTTAACCCTAACCAGACACTGTTCCCTCAATCTAACTTTCCAGAAGAGCAGGGACAGAGTTGGTCTTACAATACAGGAATGGAGGAGATCTTCCACCTGCTGAGAACCTCAAAGGTCCATGCAGAAATGAACCCTGGAGAAGATGTAGGCAGCTATGAAGGACCTGAGAGAGCAAAAGTCATCTTCCATGGCAAACAACCTGGTCAGGATGAAGGGATGTGTCTGAATGAGCCTCTCTCTTCTTAATGTAGACAAGATGGACCAAACCAGGCCTGTGCGGAGAGCTGTTCCTTGGTGCCTATGGTTGATATTCCATTCTAACTTGTGAAAGTGTCACAGGAAGCAGGGGCAGCCTCCATCTCCTGGGACCCCTGCAAGCAACTGTTAGGACACAGTGGTTGCCAGGCAGTGACCTCATTCAGTTCCTGAAGGAAGTGACCTCACCAAACTTCCTTGGTGATGGAACTCTCTGAACTTGGGATCCAGGAATCCAGGCACCCGGAGGCAGTCCCAGTCCCAGTCCCAGTGGGCTCACTTGTTTGGATTTACCAAGGACAGAGTCAGTCTTCCTTGGTCCCTACTGATGTGAGGATGGCCAAATGCCAGGAAAGCACTGAAGAGGGCCTGGCCTGAGAAAGCAGGTAGTGGCTCACCGCTGGCTCCTGACAACCTCACAGAATTGGCCAAGGAGGCCAGATCTGAGACAGGACAGGCCATTTCGGGGCAACATAGTATGGCCCAGCAGTCAGACGACACTCCGGGTAGTCACAGACCTACTTGGGGGAAGGAGGTGCCTTTGTGGGTGTGGGGGTGAGTTTGTGGATTTGTCTCATGTTCTGAGAATAGGTAGGAAAGGCGGTTTGTTTGTTTGGAGTGGACTGTTTCCAGTAAGTCTTTTGACAAGGTGAGTGTTTCTAAGTTTGTGTATCTCACTGTGTCCCTGGTTGTGGACATTAGAAAAGAGAATGCATCAATGGATGTGTCCTGTCTAGTAGAAAGCTTCCCAGTCTTCATCCTGCCCAATTTGTGAATGGACTGCGGCTTGCCTTATGGATGGGCAACACCTACTATCTTCCTAAGTTCCTGTTTTCTTCCTGCATTCTGGCCACTCTCCAGAATAGGCTCATGGTTTTGTGTCCAAGATATGTACCACCTCCAAGCTCTGTGACATGGCCATGTACTGGATAGCTGAAAGGAATGGTGAGCATGTCAGAAAACTCAGATATCAGTGGGACCAGTAAACTCTCAGTGGAGAAAGCCTGCTTTGGGCCTTTTGCTTACCTATTGTTCTGTTGCCCTGAATGTCAGGAAGGCCTTTGCCTCAGGGCACCCCTTTGTGAAGCCTGAAGAAAACAGTTTTCAAATGGAAATGAATGGGCATCACCTGTGGCTCTTTGCTTCATTGCTTTGCAAAGGGATGTGTCTGAATCAGCCTCTTGGCCCTGTGTGAGGCTGTGGCTTAGATTGTCAGCACCTGGTGGATTGAAGAAAAATCCCATGTGTGCATCCAAAGCGAAAATGGCAAAAAAGCAGTCATTTGGGATGAAGTCTCTCGCCTTCCTCTGTAAGGTTCCTGACCTCCATCAAGAGAGCATAGGGATGCTTTGGGTCAAATGAGTTCTTCAAAGCCCTGCAGAGGCTAGCCCATAGGTGCTTGGGTTTTCTCCTGACTCCAATTCACACAAAGAATCTATACCCCGCAGTCAGTAGGCCTCAAATTGGAGAAGAAGAGCAGTATTAAAGGCAGGCCTATTTGATCACTCCTGGTGCACAGGAAGGCTGTCCAGGCCACCCTGATATTAGGCAAATGAGGGGCAAGGGAGCTTATTGTGGACACTGTCTTGGGCTGCGCCCCTGATGGAAACCTCCAGCCAGAGGTTATGATGAGTGTGTATATGGAAGAAGATGAGGGCCATGTGGCAGTGTTTTGGTTGGAATTGTGGTCCTTTGTGTGGCGGTTGGAAGAGATGACTGGGTCCACCTTGGCGTGAACTCTGGTGTGATTCCTCTTGGAGACTGAGTTCTGGAACTGACCTCAGAGAAGTGTTGCCATGAACTGTGTTGAGATTTTAGTAGGCCACGCATGAGAGTCGCCCTTGGAAACTGAGATCTAGGCCCAGGTTGGCTTTCCACAGAACACTGGGAATCTCAGCCAGGATATCACATGATTTTATTCTTACACACCTGGCAGCCATTGTTGAGAGTCAAAACACACATGGACCTCACATGGTAGACCTCTATGGGCCTGGCTTCATGCGACCTTTTGGCCACTCTTTGGGAACCCTTGTTTGTGAGAGTTCTCCAGAGCTTTCATTGAAATGAGCTTCCTCACCATTTAATGGTTCCTGAATGAATGGAAACCCACAGTGCCTCCAACTTCATCCTTGAAAAATGGCTAGATAAATACCATGAAATTTTTAAGTTCCCATGACCAGGTGGCACTGGAGAACTTTGGATGTCCTGTTGCTGATCAGGAGTGTACCAGACAGTGCCTAGATTGACTGGGTTTCATGAAAATGGTGTAGAACAGAGATGCCAGTAAGTTGGGGCCTGCTGAGTAGTGGGCCTAGAGAAGTGGTGTGCAGGAGTGTGATAAAACATCTGTGGTAGGGCCATGTGGATCTGACATTGGCTTCCAAATGGCTTGTGACTGACATGGTGCAGCCGGCAGACACTTATATGTAAAGGCATCTTGTTATATGGAGAGGTTTCAGGGCAATGTTCAGAATCAGGTTGCTAGGGTCAAGGGGGCAAGCTCTGTGGGATAGAAGACTGGTTGGTGCATTCTCCTAGGACCCTGACCCACCACACGTGACAGAACTCCCTCCAGCACTGTGTCCCAGTTGAACTCCTTGTATTTCATGAAGCAAATACCAAACTCCCAGTGCAGCAGCAAGAAACACCAGGAAAAGTAGAGGAGGACCAAATGGCTTCACAGTCCACACGGGGAGACACTTAGCCTCCAGTGGCCACTGTGGACCTACAAAGAGAGAATTCAGCACTTCTGCCTCATGTTCATTGGAAAATCAGAAACCATGTCCTCCCATGTCCTCCAGGTCACATAGATGCAGACCCAGCTT
The DNA here is from genome assembly GCF_045843805.1 of Urocitellus parryii. Lineage (NCBI taxonomy): Eukaryota > Metazoa > Chordata > Mammalia > Rodentia > Sciuridae > Urocitellus > Urocitellus parryii. The sequence continues at coordinate 56,602 of NW_027554091.1, read as the reverse complement.
TGATGGTCTCACTCCAAAGGAAGCTAAAGCTCCTGACAACAACATAGATTTCAAGTGCCCAACCTCAGAGGCAGTTTCTCACAAAGTCTTATGCCAGCAGAGCTCCATGTTTGTGGAGTGTTTACCCTGTCCCTTACTTATGGAAACTCCTCTACCACCTCCAAGGTTGTGAACTTTGCATACACATTGGATTCATTTCCTATTTTCCATTTGAAATACTGATTCCCTGACACTAACCCATACCCTACTAGACTCTGACTATGAATCCTAATATGATGGAGAAAAATAACCCAAACAGAATAGAAATACAAGCAGTTCAGAGGAGGCATGGTGTACAGTTGCACTTGCCTTTTGCATTATAAAGGGTAGGTGTTATCAATCTAGACCAATTGAATAGAAATAGTTCTCCATGTGTTTTTAAAGTTAACAAATATGTGAATTCCTGTCTCCCTTTCTCTGTAGCCTATTCAGCACATGTATTTTTACATGCACATAAAGAATCCTACCTGGTATCCCACGTATATTCTTGTGAGGTGGCTGACTTGGCAGATACAAATTGTGAGAAGAGATCACTCCTCCCAAATGCTGTTGGAACTGAAAATTCAATCTATGGGTGAGCTTCCTACTTGAACAACAGGATACAAAAATCCATGTTCAGTAAAATAAATATTTTTGGATCTGTGGATGATATATATTTCATCATGAATTTCAAATGGCATATATATTTCGAATTTTTAATGTCTGTGTGTGTGTTTTGTGTGTGTGTGAGTATATATAGATATATATATACACACACACACACACAAACTCTCTCCAGATTTTTCAAAATATGAAATATATGTGTCTTATGATACATTCCCTAAATTCATTCATGTTCATATATGTGGATTTATAATCATCTTTTCACAAGATTATTCTCAGAAATATTTATCCACCTGAAATACATATTTTTTTCCTAGTACTGAAAACTAACTTCAGTGGATGGTGCATAGAAATCCTAATCTTTCTACAGTAACTGACCCAGTTTAACATCAATGCAAATAGATTCCTATGGGACATGATGTGTATTTTGACGTTCATTTTTATTCAACACTGGTACCTTACTATTTCTTCAGCTGATGCACATCATAGGATGTATATTTCATCCTCAAGTTTAAAAATTTCTAGGCATTTGGTTCACTTTCAATCCCTTCCTGCTTCAGAACACATGTATTCCTCCATGTTTCTTGACTGGTTCCTTCATGAGACATCTTTCCAAACACATGATTTTCCATTTCCATAATCACTTTTGAAGCAAAACTCACACACCCTTCAGGGTAAACGATAACCCTAATATTGCCATTAGGTGTATAACTGGTAGGAATGAATGATTGTGTATCAATATAAGATTTCCTGTATACTTTCAGATATCAACTCAATCCATTATTTAAATTGGAAGCAGTTATATTATTTATTCACAGTATGGTCTATTCATGCATTATCTCTATATTCATAGACCCAGGGTACACCTATTTGTACCCCCAAATACTAATTAATACGTCTTCAACATATTGCTCCCAGCAATGGTGGAAGAAATACTCATGTCACCTGATCTACATATACATTTGATCACTGTCATATTCTGGACACAAAATGCAAAGGTCACACTTATGAATGTAGCAAAGCCTAATTGGAAAGTGAGCATGGATTATTAAAAACTTCCTTCTCTAGGTTGCCTAATGCTCTCCAAAGTCAATCCTATTGGTGACTACACACTTGTTTCTTCCTAAGATTACATATTCAACCTCAACCCTGTTGAAAATGTCTAATCCTATCACTCACCTTATACTTTGCCCGATTTCCTAATGTCTCTATTGATATCTGCTTTCCTACCTATTTTTCCCCAGTTCATCATTGTGACTGACTCTTCACATGTGCTGACATTTACATTCACTCTCTAACCGACACCCAATTGCTAAAGAACTTTTGGTCCAAATTTTAAAGTCACTCTTCTTCCTAAACCTGCCGACGAGCTTCCTAATCTTACCTACTCTTCCTTTTTGACTGGATGTTCTCTTCTACTTTCAATCATCCAAGGTACATGGTCCTATGCCATTGTATATCAATTTATCTGAGACATCTGTGCAGAATGTAATTCAAATCTATGTATCCCAATCAACGCCCAATGCCATTCTGGCCTTCAAATCTTAGTTAGATTTCTGTTCTCATACATATACATATATTTCACCTATGTATGATTATAAATATCGCAGGTTCCCAATACCATTCTACAACCAGCAGAATGATTCCTAACCCAAATCGAACATGTTCTTAACCCTAACCAGACACTGTTCCCTCAATCTAACTTTCCAGAAGAGCAGGGACAGAGTTGGTCTTACAATACAGGAATGGAGGAGATCTTCCACCTGCTGAGAACCTCAAAGGTCCATGCAGAAATGAACCCTGGAGAAGATGTAGGCAGCTATGAAGGACCTGAGAGAGCAAAAGTCATCTTCCATGGCAAACAACCTGGTCAGGATGAAGGGATGTGTCTGAATGAGCCTCTCTCTTCTTAATGTAGACAAGATGGACCAAACCAGGCCTGTGCGGAGAGCTGTTCCTTGGTGCCTATGGTTGATATTCCATTCTAACTTGTGAAAGTGTCACAGGAAGCAGGGGCAGCCTCCATCTCCTGGGACCCCTGCAAGCAACTGTTAGGACACAGTGGTTGCCAGGCAGTGACCTCATTCAGTTCCTGAAGGAAGTGACCTCACCAAACTTCCTTGGTGATGGAACTCTCTGAACTTGGGATCCAGGAAGCCAGGCACCCGGAGGCAGTCCCAGTCCCAGTCCCAGTGGGCTCACTTGTTTGGATTTACCAAGGACAGAGTCAGTCTTCCTTGGTCCCTACTGATGTGAGGATGGCCAAATGCCAGGAAAGCACTGAAGAGGGCCTGGCCTGAGAAAGCAGGTAGTGGCTCACCGCTGGCTCCTGACAACCTCACAGAGTTGGCCAAGGAGGCCAGATCTGAGACAGGACAGGCCATTTCGGGGCAACATAGTATGGCCCAGCAGTCAGACGACACTCCGGGTAGTCACAGACCTACTTGGGGGAAGGAGGTGCCTTTGTGGGTGTGGGGGTGAGTTTGTGGATTTGTCTCATGTTCTGAGAATAGGTAGGAAAGGCGGTTTGTTTGTTTGGAGTGGACTGTTTCCAGTAAGTCTTTTGACAAGGCGAGTGTTTCTAAGTTTGTGTATCTCACTGTGTCCCTGGTTGTGGACATTAGAAAAGAGAATGCATCAATGGATGTGTCCTGTCTAGTAGAAAGCTTCCCAGTCTTCATCCTGCCCAATTTGTGAATGGACTGCAGCTTGCCTTATGGATGGGCAACACCTACTATCTTCCTAAGTTCCTGTTTTCTTCCTGCATTCTGGCCACTCTCCAGAATAGGCTCATGGTTTTGTGTCCAAGATATGTACCACCTCCAAGCTCTGTGACATGGCCATGTACTGGATAGCTGAAAGGAATGGTGAGCATGTCAGAAAACTCAGATATCAGTGGGACCAGTAAACTCTCAGTGGAGAAAGCCTGCTTTGGGCCTTTTGCTTACCTATTGTTCTGTTGCCCTGAATGTCAGGAAGGCCTTTGCCTCAGGGCACCCCTTTGTGAAGCCTGAAGAAAACAGTTTTCAAATGGAAATGAATGGGCATCACCTGTGGCTCTTTGCTTCATTGCTTTGCAAAGGGATGTGTCTGAATCAGCCTCTTGGCCCTGTGTGAGGCTGTGGCTTAGATTGTCAGCACCTGGTGGATTGAAGAAAGATCCCATGTGTGCATCCAAAGCGAAAATGGCAAAAAAGCAGTCATTTGGGATGAAGTCTCTCGCCTTCCTCTGTAAGGTTCCTGACCTCCATCAAGAGAGCATAGGGATGCTTTGGGTCAAATGAGTTCTTCAAAGCCCTGCAGTGGCTAGCCCATAGGTGCTTGGGTTTTCTCCTGACTCCAATTCACACAAAGAATCTATACCCCGCAGTCAGTAGGCCTCAAATTGGAGAAGCAGAGCAGTATTAAAGGCAGGCCTATTTGATCACTCCTGGTGCACAGGAAGTCTGTCCAGGCCACCCTGATATTAGGCAAATGAGGGGCAAGGGAGCTTATTGTGGACACTGTCTTGGGCTGCGCCCCTGATGGAAACCTCCAGCCAGAGGTTATGATGAGTGTGTATATGGAAGAAGATGAGGGCCATGTGGCAGTGTTTTGGTTGGAATTGTGGTCCTTTGTGTGGCGGTTGGAAGAGATGACTGGGTCCACCTTGGCGTGAACTCTGGTGTGATTCCCCTTGGAGACTGAGTTCTGGAACTGACCTCAGAGAAGTGTTGCCATGAACTGTGTTGAGATTTTAGTAGGCCACGCATGAGAGTCGCCCTTGGAAACTGAGATCTAGGCCCAGGTTGGCTTTCCACAGAGCACTGGGAATCTCAGCCAGGATATCACATGATTTTATTCTTACACACCTGGCAGCCATCGTTGAGAGTCAAAACACACATGGACCTCATATGGTAGACCTCTATGGGCCTGGCTTCATGCGACCTTTTGGCCACTCTTTGGGAACCCTTGTTTGTGAGATTTCTCCAGAGCTTTCATTGAAATGAGCTTCCTCACCATTTAATGGTTCCTGAATGAATGGAAACCCACAGTGCCTCCAACTTCATCCTTGAAAAATGGCTAGATAAATACCATGATATTTTTACGTTCCCATGACCAGGTGGCACTGGAGAACCTTTGGATGTCCTGTTGCTGATCAGGAGTGTACCAGACAGTGCCTTGATTGACTGGGTTTCATGAAAATGGTGTAGAACAGACATGCCAGTAAGATGGGGCCTGCTGAGTAGTGGGCCTAGAGATGTGGTGTGCAGGAGTGTGATAAAACATCTGTGGTAGGGCCATGTGGATCTGACATTGGCTTCCAAATGGCTTGTGACTGACATGGTGCAGCCGGCAGACACTTATATGTAAAGGCATCTTGTTATATGGAGAGGTTTCAGGGCAATGTTCAGAATCAGGTTGCTAGGGTCAAGGGGACAAGCTCTGTGGGATAGAAGACTGGTTGGTGCATTCTCCTAGGACCCTGACCCACCACACGTGACAGAACTCCCTCCAGCACTGTGTCCCAGTTGAACTCCTTGTATTTCATGAAGCAAATACCAAACTCCCAGTGCAGCAGCAAGAAACACCAGGAAAAGTAGAGGAGGACCAAATGGCTTCACAGTCCACACGGGGAGACACTTAGCCTCCAGTGGCCACTGTGGACCTACAAAGAGAGAATTCAGCACTTCTGCCTCATGTTCATTGGAAAATCAGAAACCATGTCCTCCCATGTCCTCCAGGTCACATAGATGCAGACCCAGCTTTGATGGTCTCACTCCAAAGGAAGCTAAAGCTCCTGACAACAACATAGATTTCAAGTGCCCAACCTCAGAGGCAGTTTCTCACGAAGTCTTTAGGCCAGCAGAGCTCCATGTTTGTGGAGTGTTTACCCTGTCCCTTACTTATGGAAACTCCTCTACCACCTCCAAGGTTGTGAACTCCTGAGCATTTTCCATTCCACATATGTATCCACAGATTTTCTAACTCTTCCCCTCGAGTTGCTTCTTCCTTGGGGCGAAGGTCATGTCAAGGCATTGTTCTGGATGAGAGTGGGAAGATTTTTGTGTAGCACGTATTTGCATACACATTGGATTCATTTCCTATTTTCCATTTGAAATACTGATTCCCTGACACTAACCCATAACCTACTAGACTCTGACTATGAATCCTAATATGATGGAGACAAAGAACCCAAACAGAATAGAAATACAAGCAGTTCAGAGGAGGCATGGTGTACAGTTGCACTTGCCTTTTGCATTATAAAGGGTAGGTGTTATCAATCTAGTCCAATTGAATAGAAATAGTTCTCCATGTGTTTTTAAAGTTAACAAATATGTGAATTCCTGTCTCCCTTTCTCTGTAGCCTATTCAGCACATGTATTTTTACATGCACATATAGAATCCAACCTGGTATCCCACGTGTATTCTTGTGAGGTGGCTGACTTGGCAGATACAAATTGTGAGAAGAGATCACTCCTCCCAAACGCTGTTGGAACTGAAAATTCAACCTATGGGTGAGCTTCCTACTTGAACAACAGGATGCAAAAATCCATGTTCAGTAAAATAAATATTTATGGATCTGTGCATGATATATATTTCATCATGAATTTCGATTGGCATATATATTTTGAATTTTTAATGTCTGTGTGTGTGTTTTGTGTGTGTGTGTAGATATGGATATATATATATACACACACACACACTCTCCAGATTTTTCAAAATATGAAATATATGTGTCTTATGATACATTCCCTAAATACATTCATGTTCATATATGTGGATTTATAATCAACTTTTCACAAGATTATTCTCAGAAATATTTATCCACCTGAAATACATATTTTTTTCCTAGTACTGAAAACCTACTTCAGTGGATGGTGCATAGAAATCCTAATCTTTCTACAGTAACTGACCCAGTTTAACATCAATGCAAGTAGATTCCTATGGGACATGATGTGTATTTTGACGTTCATTTTTATTCAACACTGGTACCTTACTATTTCTTCAGCTGATGCACATCATAGGATGTATATTTCATCCTCAAGTTTGAAAATTTAGGGCATTTGGTTCACTTTCAATCCCTTCCTGCTTCAGAACACATGTATTCCTCCATGTTTCTTGACTGGTTCGTTCATGAGACTTCTTTCCAAACACATGATTTTCCATTTCCATAATCACTTTTGAAGCAAAACTCACACACCCTTCAGGGTAAACCATAACCCTAATATTGCCATTAGGTGTATAACTGGTAGGAATGAAGGATTGTGTATCAATATAAGATTTCCTATATTCTTTCAGATATCAACTCAATCCATTATTTCAATTGGAAGCAGTTATATTATTTATTCACAGTATGGTCTATTCATGCATTATCTCTATATTCATAGACCCAGGGTACACCTATTTGTACCCCCAAATACTAATTAATACGTCTTCAACATATTGCTCCCAGCAATGGTGGAAGAAATACTCATGTCACCTGATCTACATATACATTTGATCACTGTCATATTCTGGACACAAAATGCAAAGGTCACACTTATGATTGTAGCAAAGCCTAATTGGAAAGTGAGCATGGATTACTAAAAACTTCCTTCTCCAGATTGCCTAATGCTCTCCAATGTCAATCCTATTGGTGACTACACACTTGTTTCTTCCTAAGATTACATATTCAACCTCAACCCTGTTGAAAATGTCTAATCCTATCACTCACCTTATACTTTGCCTGATTTCCTACTGTCTCTATTGATATCTGCTGTCCTACCTATTTTTCCCCAGTTCATCATTGTGACTGACTCTTCACATGTGCTGACATTTACATTCACTCTCTAACCGACACCCAATTGCTAAAGAACTTTTGGTCCAAATTTTACACTCACTCTTCTTCCTAAACCTACCGACTAGCTTCCTAATCTTACCTACTCTCCCTTTTTGACTGGATGTTCTCTTCTACATTCAATCATCCAAGGTACATGGTCCTATGCCATTGTATATCAATTTATCTGAGACATCTGTGCAGAATGTAATTCAAAGCTACGTATCCCAATCAAGGGCCCAATGCCATTCTGGCCTTCAAATCTTACTTAGATTTCTGTTTTCATACATATATTTCACCTATGTATGATTATAAATATCGCAGGTTCCCAATACCATTCTACAACCAGCAGAATGATTCCTAACCCAAATCGAACATGTTCTTAACCCTAACCAGACACTGTTCCCTCAATCTAACTTTCCAGAAGTGCAGGGACAGAGTTGGTCTTAAAATACAGGAATGGAGGGGATCTTCCACCTGCTGAGAACCTCAAAGGTCCATGCAGAAATGAACCCTGGAGAAGATGTAGGCAGCTATGAAGGACCTGAGAGAGCAAAAGTCATCTTCCATGGCAAACAACCTGGTCAGGATGAAGGGATGTGTCTGAATGAGCCTCTGTCTTCTTAATGTAGACAAGATGGACCAAACCAGGCCTGTGTGGAGAGCTGTTCCTTGGTGCCTATGGTTGATATTCCATTCTAACTTGTGAAAGTGTCACAGGAAGCAGGGGCAGCCTCCATCTCCTGGGACCCCTGCAAGCAACTGTTAGGACACAGTGGTTGCCAGGCAGTGACCTCATTCAGTTCCTGAAGGAAGTGACCTCACCTCACTTCCTTGGTGATGGAACTCTCTGAACTTGGGATCCAGGAAGCCAGTCACCCGGAGGCAGTCCCAGTCCCAGTCCCAGTGGGCTCACTTGTTTGGATTTACCAAGGACAGAGTCAGTCTTCCTTGGTCCCTACTGATGTGAGGATGGCCAAATGCCAGGAAAGCACTGAAGAGGGCCTGGCCTGAGAAAGCAGGTAGTGGCTCACCGCTGGCTCCTGACAACCTCACAGAGTTGGCCAAGGAGGCCAGATCTGAGACAGGACAGGCCATTTCGGGGCAACATAGTATGGCCCAGCAGTCAGACGACACTCCGGGTAGTCACAGACCTACTTGGGGGAAGGAGGTGCCTTTGTGGGTGTGGGGGTGAGTTTGTGGATTTGTCTCATGTTCTGAGAATAGGTAGGAAAGGCGGTTTGTTTGTTTGGAGTGGACTGTTTCCAGTAAGTCTTTTGACAAGGCGAGTGTTTCTAAGTTTGTGTATCTCACTGTGTCCCTGGTTGTAGACATTAGAAAAGAGAATGCATCAATGGATGTGTCCTGTCTAGTAGAAACCTTCCCAGTATTCATCCTGCCCAATTTATGAATGGACTGCGGCTTGCCTTATGGATGGGCAACACCTATTATCCTCCTAAGTTCCTGTTTTCTTCCTGCATTCTGGCCACTCTCCAGAATAGGCTCATGGTTTTGTGTCCAAGATATGTACCACCTCCAAGCTCTGTGACATGGCCATGTACTGGATAGCTGAAAGGAATGGTGAGCATGTCAGAAAACTCAGATATCAGTGGGACCAGTAAACTCTCAGTGGAGAAAGCCTGCTTTGGGCCTTTTGCTTACCTATTGTTCTGTTGCCCTGAATGTCAGGAAGGCCTTTGCCTCAGGGCACCCCTTTGTGAAGCCTGAAGAAAACAGTTTTCAAAAGGAAATGAATGGGCATCACCTGTGGCTCTTTGCTTCATTGCTTTGCAAAGGGATGTGTCTGAATCAGCCTCTTGGCCCTGTGTGAGGCTGTGGCTTAGATTGTCAGCACCTGATGGATTGAAGAAAGATCCCATGTGTGCATCCAAAGCCAAAATGGCAAAAAAGCAGTCATTTGGGATGAAGTCTCTCGCCTTCCTCTGTAAGGTTCCTGACCTCCATCAAGAGAGCATAGGGATGCTTTGGGTCAAATGAGTTCTTCAAAGCCCTGCAGAGGCTAGCCCATAGGTGCTTGGGTTTTCTCCTGACTCCAATTCACACAAAGAATCTATACCCCGCAGTCAGTAGGCCTCAAATTGGAGAAGCAGAGCAGTATTAAAGGCAGGCCTATTTGATCACTCCTGGTGCACAGGAAGGCTGTCCAGGCCACCCTGATATTAGGCAAATGAGGGGCAAGGGAGCTTATTGTGGACACTGTCTTGGGCTGTGCCCCTGATGGAAACCTCCAGCCAGAGGTTATGATGAGTGTGTATATGGAAGAAGATGAGGGCCATGTGGCAGTGTTTTGGTTGGAATTGTGGTCCTTTGTGTGGCGGTTGGAAGAGATGACTGGGTCCACCTTGGCGTGAACTCTGGTGTGATTCCCCTTGGAGACTGAGTTCTGGAACTGACCTCAGAGAAGTGTTGCCATGAACTGTGTTGATATTTTAGTAGGCCACGCATGAGATTCGCCCTTGGAAACTGAGATCTAGGCCCAGGTTGGCTTTCCACAGAGCACTGGGAATCTCAGCCAGGATATCACATGATTTTATTCTTACACACCTGGCAGCCATCCTTAAGAGTCAAAACACACATGGACCTCACATGGTAGACCTCTATGGGCCTGGCTTCATGCGACCTTTTGGCCACTCTTTGGGAAGCCTTGTTTGTGAGAGTTCTCCAGAGCTTTCATTGAAATGAGCTTCCTCACCATTTAATGGTTCCTGAATGAATGGAAACCCACAGTGCCTCCAACTTCATCCTTGAAAAATGGCTAGATAAATGCCATGAAATTTTTAAGTTCCCATGACCAGGTGGCACTGGAGAACCTTTGGATGTCCTGTTGCTGATCAGGAGTGTACCAGACAGTGCCTTGATTGACTGGGTTTCATGAAAATGGTGTAGAACAGAGATGCCAGTAAGTTGGGGCCTGCTGAGTAGTGGGCCTAGAGAAGTGGTGTGCAGGAGTGTGATAAAACATCTGTGGTAGGGCCATGTGGATCTGACATTGGCTTCCAAATGGCTTGTGACTGACATGGTGCAGCCGGCAGACACCTATAGCTAAAGGCATCTTGTTATATGGAGAGGTTTCAGGGCAATGTTCAGAATCAGGTTGCTAGGGTCAAGGGGGCAAGCTCTGTGGGATAGAAGACTGGTTGGTGCATTCTCCTAGGACCCTGACCCACCACACGTGACAGAACTCCCTCCTGTACTGTGTCCCAGTTGAACTCCTTGTATTTCATGAAGCAAATACCAAACTCCCAGTGCAGCAGCAAGAAACACCAGGAAAAGTAGAGGAGGACCAAATGGCTTCACAGTCCACACGGGGAGACACTTAGCCTCCAGTGGCCACTGTGGACCTACAAAGAGAGAATTCAGCACTTCTGCCTCATGTTCATTGGAAAATCAGAAACCATGTCCTCCCATGTCCTCCAGGTCACATAGATGCAGACCCAGCTTTGATGGTCTCACTCCAAAGGAAGCTAAAGCTCCTGACAACAACATAGATTTCAAGTGCCCAACCTCAGAGGCAGTTTCTCACGAAGTCTTAGGCCAGCAGAGCTCCATGTTTGTGGAGTGTTTACCCTGTCCCTTACTTATGGAAACTCCTCTACCACCTCCAAGGTTGTGAACTCCTGAGCATTTTGCATTCCACATATGTATCCACAGATTTTCTAACTCTTCCCCTCGAGTTGCTTCTTCCTTGGGGCGAAGGTCATGTCAAGGCATTGTTCTGGATGAGAGTGGGAAGATTTTTGTGTAGCATGTATTTGCATACACATTGGATTCATTTCCTATTTTCCATTTGAAATACTGATTCCCTGACACTACCCCATAACCTACTAGACTCTGACTATGAATCCTAATATGATGGAGACAAAGAACCCAAACAGAATAGAAATACAAGCAGTTCAGAGGAGGCATGGTGTACAGTTGCACTTGCCTTTTGCATTATAAAGGGTAGGTGTTATCAATCTAGACCAATTGAATAGAAATAGTTCTCCATGTGTTTTTAAAGTTAACAAATATGTGAATTCCTGTCTCCCTTTCTCTGTAGCCTATTCAGCACATGTATTTTTACATGCACATATAGAATCCAACCTGGTATCCCACGTGTATTCTTGTGAGGTGGCTGACTTGGCAGATACAAATTGTGAGAAGAGATCACTCCTCCCAAACGCTGTTGGAACTGAAAATTCAACCTATGGGTGAGCTTCCTACTTGAACAACAGGATGCAAAAATCCATGTTCAGTAAAATAAATATTTATGGATCTGTGCATGATATATATTTCATCATGAATTTCGATTGGCATATATATTTTGAATTTTTAATGTCTGTGTGTGTGTTTTGTGTGTGTGTGTAGATATGGATATATATATACACACACACACACACTCTCCAGATTTTTCAAAATATGAAATATATGTGTCTTATGATACATTCCCTAAATACATTCATGTTCATATATGTGGATTTATAAACAACTTTTCACAAGATTATTCTCAGAAATATTTATCCACCTGAAATACATATTTTTTTCCTAGTACTGAAAACCTACTTCAGTGGATGGTGCATAGAAATCCTAATCTTTCTACAGTAACTGACCCAGTTTAACATCAATGCAAGTAGATTCCTATGGGACATGATGTGTATTTTGACGTTCATTTTGATTCAACACTGGTACCTTACTATTTCTTCAGCTGATGCACATCATAGGATGTATATTTCATCCTCAAGTTTGAAAATTTAGGGCATTTGGTTCACTTTCAATCCCTTCCTGCTTCAGAACACATGTATTCCTCCATGTTTCTTGACTGGTTCGTTCATGAGACTTCTTTCCAAACACATGATTTTCCATTTCCATAATCACTTTTGAAGCAAAACTCACACACCCTTCAGGGTAAACCATAACCCTAATATTGCCATTAGGTGTATAACTGGTAGGAATGAATGATTGTGTATCAATATAAGATTTCCTATATTCTTTCAGATATCAACTCAATCCATTATTTCAATTGGAAGCAGTTATATTATTTATTCACAGTATGGTCTATTCATGCATTATCTCTATATTCATAGACCCAGGGTACACCTATTTGTACCCCCAAATACTAATTAATACGTCTTCAACATATTGCTCCCAGCAATGGTGGAAGAAATACTCATGTCACCTGATCTACATATACATTTGATCACTGTCATATTCTGGACACAAAATGCAAAGGTCACACTTATGATTGTAGCAAAGCCTAATTGGAAAGTGAGCATGGATTACTAAAAACTTCCTTCTCCAGGTTGCCTAATGCTCTCCAATGTCAATCCTATTGGTGACTACACACTTGTTTCTTACTAAGATTACATATTCAACCTCAACCCTGTTGAAAATGTCTAATCCTATCACTCACCTTATACTTTGCCTGATTTCCTACTGTCTCTATTGATATCTGCTTTCCTACCTATTTTTCCCCAGTTCATCATTGTGACTGACTCTTCACATGTGCTGACATTTACATTCACTCTCTAACCGACACCCAATTGCTAAAGAACTTTTGGTCCAAATTTTACACTCACTCTTCTTCCTAAACCTACCGACTAGCTTCCTAATCTTACCTACTCTCCCTTTTTGACTGGATGTTCTCTTCTACATTCAATCATCCAAGGTACATGGTCCTATGCCATTGTATACCAATTTATCTGAGACATCTGTGCAGAATGTAATTCAAAGCTACGTATCCCAATCAAGGGCCCAATGCCCTTCTGGCCTTCAAATCTTACTTAGATTTCTGTTTTCATACATATATTTCACCTATGTATGATTATAAATATCGCAGGTTCCCAATACCATTCTACAACCAGCAGAATGATTCCTAACCCAAATCGAACATGTTCTTAACCCTAACCAGACACTGTTCCCTCAATCTAACTTTCCAGAAGAGCAGGGACAGAGTTGGTCTTACAATACAGGAATGGAGGAGATCTTCCACCTGCTGAGAACCTCAAAGGTCCATGCAGAAATGAACCCTGGAGAAGATGTAGGCAGCTATGAAGGACCTGAGAGAGCAAAAGTCATCTTCCATGGCAAACAACCTGGTCAGGATGAAGGGATGTGTCTGAATGAGCCTCTCTCTTCTTAATGTAGACAAGATGGACCAAACCAGGCCTGTGCGGAGAGCTGTTCCTTGGTGCCTATGGTTGATATTCCATTCTAACTTGTGAAAGTGTCACAGGAAGCAGGGGCAGCCTCCATCTCCTGGGACCCCTGCAAGCAACTGTTAGGACACAGTGGTTGCCAGGCAGTGACCTCATTCAGTTCCTGAAGGAAGTGACCTCACCAAACTTCCTTGGTGATGGAACTCTCTGAACTTGGGATCCAGGAATCCAGGCACCCGGAGGCAGTCCCAGTCCCAGTCCCAGTGGGCTCACTTGTTTGGATTTACCAAGGACAGAGTCAGTCTTCCTTGGTCCCTACTGATGTGAGGATGGCCAAATGCCAGGAAAGCACTGAAGAGGGCCTGGCCTGAGAAAGCAGGTAGTGGCTCACCGCTGGCTCCTGACAACCTCACAGAATTGGCCAAGGAGGCCAGATCTGAGACAGGACAGGCCATTTCGGGGCAACATAGTATGGCCCAGCAGTCAGACGACACTCCGGGTAGTCACAGACCTACTTGGGGGAAGGAGGTGCCTTTGTGGGTGTGGGGGTGAGTTTGTGGATTTGTCTCATGTTCTGAGAATAGGTAGGAAAGGCGGTTTGTTTGTTTGGAGTGGACTGTTTCCAGTAAGTCTTTTGACAAGGTGAGTGTTTCTAAGTTTGTGTATCTCACTGTGTCCCTGGTTGTGGACATTAGAAAAGAGAATGCATCAATGGATGTGTCCTGTCTAGTAGAAAGCTTCCCAGTCTTCATCCTGCCCAATTTGTGAATGGACTGCGGCTTGCCTTATGGATGGGCAACACCTACTATCTTCCTAAGTTCCTGTTTTCTTCCTGCATTCTGGCCACTCTCCAGAATAGGCTCATGGTTTTGTGTCCAAGATATGTACCACCTCCAAGCTCTGTGACATGGCCATGTACTGGATAGCTGAAAGGAATGGTGAGCATGTCAGAAAACTCAGATATCAGTGGGACCAGTAAACTCTCAGTGGAGAAAGCCTGCTTTGGGCCTTTTGCTTACCTATTGTTCTGTTGCCCTGAATGTCAGGAAGGCCTTTGCCTCAGGGCACCCCTTTGTGAAGCCTGAAGAAAACAGTTTTCAAATGGAAATGAATGGGCATCACCTGTGGCTCTTTGCTTCATTGCTTTGCAAAGGGATGTGTCTGAATCAGCCTCTTGGCCCTGTGTGAGGCTGTGGCTTAGATTGTCAGCACCTGATGGATTGAAGAAAGATCCCATGTGTGCATCCAAAGCGAAAATGGCAAAAAAGCAGTCATTTGGGATGAAGTCTCTCGCCTTCCTCTGTAAGGTTCCTGACCTCCATCAAGAGAGCATAGGGATGCTTTGGGTCAAATGAGTTCTTCAAAGCCCTGCAGAGGCTAGCCCATAGGTGCTTGGGTTTTCTCCTGACTCCAATTCACACAAAGAATCTATACCCCGCAGTCAGTAGGCCTC
Source organism: Urocitellus parryii (assembly GCF_045843805.1). Taxonomy (NCBI): domain Eukaryota; kingdom Metazoa; phylum Chordata; class Mammalia; order Rodentia; family Sciuridae; genus Urocitellus; species Urocitellus parryii. The sequence goes on along the minus strand of NW_027554091.1, from coordinate 41,553 downwards.
AAATTGGAGAAGCAGAGCAGTATTAAAGGCAGGCCTATTTGATCACTCCTGGTGCACAGGAAGGCTGTCCAGGCCACCCTGATATTAGGCAAATGAGGGGCAAGGGAGCTTATTGTGGACACTGTCTTGGGCTGTGCCCCTGATGGAAACCTCCAGCCAGAGGTTATGATGAGTGTGTATATGGAAGAAGATGAGGGCCATGTGGCAGTGTTTTGGTTGGAATTGTGGTCCTTTGTGTGGCGGTTGGAAGAGATGACTGGGTCCACCTTGGCGTGAACTCTGGTGTGATTCCCCTTGGAGACTGAGTTCTGGAACTGACCTCAGAGAAGTGTTGCCATGAACTGTGTTGATATTTTAGTAGGCCACGCATGAGATTCGCCCTTGGAAACTGAGATCTAGGCCCAGGTTGGCTTTCCACAGAGCACTGGGAATCTCAGCCAGGATATCACATGATTTTATTCTTACACACCTGGCAGCCATCCTTAAGAGTCAAAACACACATGGACCTCACATGGTAGACCTCTATGGGCCTGGCTTCATGCGACCTTTTGGCCACTCTTTGGGAACCCTTGTTTGTGAGATTTCTCCAGAGCTTTCATTGAAATGAGCTTCCTCACCATTTAATGGTTCCTGAATGAATGGAAACCCACAGTGCCTCCAACTTCATCCTTGAAAAATGGCTAGATAAATACCATGATATTTTTACGTTCCCATGACCAGGTGGCACTGGAGAACCTTTGGATGTCCTGTTGCTGATCAGGAGTGTACCAGACAGTGCCTTGATTGACTGGGTTTCATGAAAATGGTGTAGAACAGAGATGCCAGTAAGATGGGGCCTGCTGAGTAGTGGGCCTAGAGATGTGGTGTGCAGGAGTGTGATAAAACATCTGTGGTAGGGCCATGTGGATCTGACATTGGCTTCCAAATGTCTTGTGACTGACATGGTGCAGCCGGCAGACACTTATATGTAAAGGCATCTTGTTATATGGAGAGGTTTCAGGGCAATGTTCAGAATCAGGTTGCTAGGGTCAAGGGGGCAAGCTCTGTGGGATAGAAGACTGGTTGGTGCATTCTCCTAGGACCCTGACCCACCACACGTGACAGAACTCCCTCCAGCACTGTGTCCCAGTTGAACTCCTTGTATTTCATGAAGCAAATACCAAACTCCCAGTGCAGCAGCAAGAAACACCAGGAAAAGTAGAGGAGGACCAAATGGCTTCACAGTCCACACGGGGAGACACTTAGCCTCCAGTGGCCACTGTGGACCTACAAAGAGAGAATTCAGCACTTCTGCCTCATGTTCATTGGAAAATCAGAAACCATGTCCTCCCATGTCCTCCAGGTCACATAGATGCAGACCCAGCTTTGATGGTCTCACTCCAAAGGAAGCTAAAGCTCCTGACAACAACATAGATTTCAAGTGCCCAACCTCAGAGGCAGTTTCTCACGAAGTCTTAGGCCAGCAGAGCTCCATGTTTGTGGAGTGTTTACCCTGTCCCTTACTTATGGAAACTCCTCTACCACCTCCAAGGTTGTGAACTCCTGAGCATTTTGCATTCCACATATGTATCCACAGATTTTCTAACTCTTCCCCTCGAGTTGCTTCTTCCTTGGGGCGAAGGTCATGTCAAGGCATTGTTCTGGATGAGAGTGGGAAGATTTTTGTGTAGCACGTATTTGCATACACATTGGATTCATTTCCTATTTTCCATTTGAAATACTGATTCCCTGACACTACCCCATAACCTACTAGACTCTGACTATGAATCCTAATATGATGGAGACAAAGAACCCAAACAGAATAGAAATACAAGCAGTTCAGAGGAGGCATGGTGTACAGTTGCACTTGCCTTTTGCATTATAAAGGGTAGGTGTTATCAATCTAGACCAATTGAATAGAAATAGTTCTCCATGTGTTTTTAAAGTTAACAAATATGTGAATTCCTGTCTCCCTTTCTCTGTAGCCTATTCAGCACATGTATTTTTACATGCACATATAGAATCCAACCTGGTATCCCACGTGTATTCTTGTGAGGTGGCTGACTTGGCAGATACAAATTGTGAGAAGAGATCACTCCTCCCAAACGCTGTTGGAACTGAAAATTCAACCTATGGGTGAGCTTCCTACTTGAACAACAGGATGCAAAAATCCATGTTCAGTAAAATAAATATTTATGGATCTGTGCATGATATATATTTCATCATGAATTTCGATTGGCATATATATTTTGAATTTTTAATGTCTGTGTGTGTGTTTTGTGTGTGTGTGTAGATATGGATATATATATACACACACACACACACTCTCCAGATTTTTCAAAATATGAAATATATGTGTCTTATGATACATTCCCTAAATACATTCATGTTCATATATGTGGATTTATAAACAACTTTTCACAAGATTATTCTCAGAAATATTTATCCACCTGAAATACATATTTTTTTCCTAGTACTGAAAACCTACTTCAGTGGATGGTGCATAGAAATCCTAATCTTTCTACAGTAACTGACCCAGTTTAACATCAATGCAAGTAGATTCCTATGGGACATGATGTGTATTTTGACGTTCATTTTGATTCAACACTGGTACCTTACTATTTCTTCAGCTGATGCACATCATAGGATGTATATTTCATCCTCAAGTTTGAAAATTTAGGGCATTTGGTTCACTTTCAATCCCTTCCTGCTTCAGAACACATGTATTCCTCCATGTTTCTTGACTGGTTCGTTCATGAGACTTCTTTCCAAACACATGATTTTCCATTTCCATAATCACTTTTGAAGCAAAACTCACACACCCTTCAGGGTAAACCATAACCCTAATATTGCCATTAGGTGTATAACTGGTAGGAATGAATGATTGTGTATCAATATAAGATTTCCTATATTCTTTCAGATATCAACTCAATCCATTATTTCAATTGGAAGCAGTTATATTATTTATTCACAGTATGGTCTATTCATGCATTATCTCTATATTCATAGACCCAGGGTACACCTATTTGTACCCCCAAATACTAATTAATACGTCTTCAACATATTGCTCCCAGCAATGGTGGAAGAAATACTCATGTCACCTGATCTACATATACATTTGATCACTGTCATATTCTGGACACAAAATGCAAAGGTCACACTTATGATTGTAGCAAAGCCTAATTGGAAAGTGAGCATGGATTACTAAAAACTTCCTTCTCCAGGTTGCCTAATGCTCTCCAATGTCAATCCTATTGGTGACTACACACTTGTTTCTTACTAAGATTACATATTCAACCTCAACCCTGTTGAAAATGTCTAATCCTATCACTCACCTTATACTTTGCCTGATTTCCTACTGTCTCTATTGATATCTGCTGTCCTACCTATTTTTCCCCAGTTCATCATTGTGACTGACTCTTCACATGTGCTGACATTTACATTCACTCTCTAACCGACACCCAATTGCTAAAGAACTTTTGGTCCAAATTTTACACTCACTCTTCTTCCTAAACCTACCGACTAGCTTCCTAATCTTACCTACTCTCCCTTTTTGACTGGATGTTCTCTTCTACATTCAATCATCCAAGGTACATGGTCCTATGCCATTGTATACCAATTTATCTGAGACATCTGTGCAGAATGTAATTCAAAGCTACGTATCCCAATCAAGGGCCCAATGCCCTTCTGGCCTTCAAATCTTACTTAGATTTCTGTTTTCATACATATATTTCACCTATGTATGATTATAAATATCGCAGGTTCCCAATACCATTCTACAACCAGCAGAATGATTCCTAACCCAAATCGAACATGTTCTTAACCCTAACCAGACACTGTTCCCTCAATCTAACTTTCCAGAAGAGCAGGGACAGAGTTGGTCTTACAATACAGGAATGGAGGAGATCTTCCACCTGCTGAGAACCTCAAAGGTCCATGCAGAAATGAACCCTGGAGAAGATGTAGGCAGCTATGAAGGACCTGAGAGAGCAAAAGTCATCTTCCATGGCAAACAACCTGGTCAGGATGAAGGGATGTGTCTGAATGAGCCTCTCTCTTCTTAATGTAGACAAGATGGACCAAACCAGGCCTGTGCGGAGAGCTGTTCCTTGGTGCCTATGGTTGATATTCCATTCTAACTTGTGAAAGTGTCACAGGAAGCAGGGGCAGCCTCCATCTCCTGGGACCCCTGCAAGCAACTGTTAGGACACAGTGGTTGCCAGGCAGTGACCTCATTCAGTTCCTGAAGGAAGTGACCTCACCAAACTTCCTTGGTGATGGAACTCTCTGAACTTGGGATCCAGGAATCCAGGCACCCGGAGGCAGTCCCAGTCCCAGTCCCAGTGGGCTCACTTGTTTGGATTTACCAAGGACAGAGTCAGTCTTCCTTGGTCCCTACTGATGTGAGGATGGCCAAATGCCAGGAAAGCACTGAAGAGGGCCTGGCCTGAGAAAGCAGGTAGTGGCTCACCGCTGGCTCCTGACAACCTCACAGAATTGGCCAAGGAGGCCAGATCTGAGACAGGACAGGCCATTTCGGGGCAACATAGTATGGCCCAGCAGTCAGACGACACTCCGGGTAGTCACAGACCTACTTGGGGGAAGGAGGTGCCTTTGTGGGTGTGGGGGTGAGTTTGTGGATTTGTCTCATGTTCTGAGAATAGGTAGGAAAGGCGGTTTGTTTGTTTGGAGTGGACTGTTTCCAGTAAGTCTTTTGACAAGGTGAGTGTTTCTAAGTTTGTGTATCTCACTGTGTCCCTGGTTGTGGACATTAGAAAAGAGAATGCATCAATGGATGTGTCCTGTCTAGTAGAAAGCTTCCCAGTCTTCATCCTGCCCAATTTGTGAATGGACTGCGGCTTGCCTTATGGATGGGCAACACCTACTATCTTCCTAAGTTCCTGTTTTCTTCCTGCATTCTGGCCACTCTCCAGAATAGGCTCATGGTTTTGTGTCCAAGATATGTACCACCTCCAAGCTCTGTGACATGGCCATGTACTGGATAGCTGAAAGGAATGGTGAGCATGTCAGAAAACTCAGATATCAGTGGGACCAGTAAACTCTCAGTGGAGAAAGCCTGCTTTGGGCCTTTTGCTTACCTATTGTTCTGTTGCCCTGAATGTCAGGAAGGCCTTTGCCTCAGGGCACCCCTTTGTGAAGCCTGAAGAAAACAGTTTTCAAATGGAAATGAATGGGCATCACCTGTGGCTCTTTGCTTCATTGCTTTGCAAAGGGATGTGTCTGAATCAGCCTCTTGGCCCTGTGTGAGGCTGTGGCTTAGATTGTCAGCACCTGGTGGATTGAAGAAAGATCCCATGTGTGCATCCAAAGCGAAAATGGCAAAAAAGCAGTCATTTGGGATGAAGTCTCTCGCCTTCCTCTGTAAGGTTCCTGACCTCCATCAAGAGAGCATAGGGATGCTTTGGGTCAAATGAGTTCTTCAAAGCCCTGCAGAGGCTAGCCCATAGGTGCTTGGGTTTTCTCCTGACTCCAATTCACACAAAGAATCTATACCCCGCAGTCAGTAGGCCTCAAATTGGAGAAGCAGAGCAGTATTAAAGGCAGGCCTATTTGATCACTCCTGGTGCACAGGAAGGCTGTCCAGGCCACCCTGATATTAGGCAAATGAGGGGCAAGGGAGCTTATTGTGGACACTGTCTTGGGCTGTGCCCCTGATGGAAACCTCCAGCCAGAGGTTATGATGAGTGTGTATATGGAAGAAGATGAGGGCCATGTGGCAGTGTTTTGGTTGGAATTGTGGTCCTTTGTGTGGCGGTTGGAAGAGATGACTGGGTCCACCTTGGCGTGAACTCTGGTGTGATTCCCCTTGGAGACTGAGTTCTGGAACTGACCTCAGAGAAGTGTTGCCATGAACTGTGTTGAGATTTTAGTAGGCCACGCATGAGATTCGCCCTTGGAAACTGAGATCTAGGCCCAGGTTGGCTTTCCACAGAACACTGGGAATCTCAGCCAGGATATCACATGATTTTATTCTTACACACCTGGCAGCCATCGTTGAGAGTCAAAACACACATGGACCTCACATGGTAGACCTCTATGGGCCTGGCTTCATGCGACCTTTTGGCCACTCTTTGGGAACCCTTGTTTGTGAGAGTTCTCCAGAGCTTTCATTGAAATGAGCTTCCTCACCATTTAATGGTTCCTGAATGAATGGAAACCCACAGTGCCTCCAACTTCATCCTTGAAAAATGGCTAGATAAATACCATGAAATTTTTAAGTTCCCATGACCAGGTGGCACTGGAGAACTTTGGATGTCCTGTTGCTGATCAGGAGTGTACCAGACAGTGCCTTGATTGACTGGGTTTCATGAAAATGGTGTAGAACAGAGATGCCAGTAAGTTGGGGCCTGCTGAGTAGTGGGCCTAGAGAAGTGGTGTGCAGGAGTGTGATAAAACATCTGTGGTAGGGCCATGTGGATCTGACATTGGCTTCCAAATGGCTTGTGACTGACATGGTGCAGCCGGCAGACACTTATATGTAAAGGCATCTTGTTATATGGAGAGGTTTCAGGGCAATGTTCAGAATCAGGTTGCTAGGGTCAAGGGGGCAAGCTCTGTGGGATAGAAGACTGGTTGGTGCATTCTCCTAGGACCCTGACCCACCACACGTGACAGAACTCCCTCCAGCACTGTGTCCCAGTTGAACTCCTTGTATTTCATGAAGCAAATACCAAACTCCCAGTGCAGCAGCAAGAAACACCAGGAAAAGTAGAGGAGGACCAAATGGCTTCACAGTCCACACGGGGAGACACTTAGCCTCCAGTGGCCACTGTGGACCTACAAAGAGAGAATTCAGCACTTCTGCCTCATGTTCATTGGAAAATCAGAAACCATGTCCTCCCATGTCCTCCAGGTCACATAGATGCAGACCCAGCTTTGATGGTCTCACTCCAAAGGAAGCTAAAGCTCCTGACAACAACATAGATTTCAAGTGCCCAACCTCAGAGGCAGTTTCTCACAAAGTCTTATGCCAGCAGAGCTCCATGTTTGTGGAGTGTTTACCCTGTCCCTTACTTATGGAAACTCCTCTACCACCTCCAAGGTTGTGAACTTTGCATACACATTGGATTCATTTCCTATTTTCCATTTGAAATACTGATTCCCTGACACTAACCCATACCCTACTAGACTCTGACTATGAATCCTAATATGATGGAGAAAAATAACCCAAACAGAATAGAAATACAAGCAGTTCAGAGGAGGCATGGTGTACAGTTGCACTTGCCTTTTGCATTATAAAGGGTAGGTGTTATCAATCTAGACCAATTGAATAGAAATAGTTCTCCATGTGTTTTTAAAGTTAACAAATATGTGAATTCCTGTCTCCCTTTCTCTGTAGCCTATTCAGCACATGTATTTTTACATGCACATAAAGAATCCTACCTGGTATCCCACGTATATTCTTGTGAGGTGGCTGACTTGGCAGATACAAATTGTGAGAAGAGATCACTCCTCCCAAATGCTGTTGGAACTGAAAATTCAATCTATGGGTGAGCTTCCTACTTGAACAACAGGATACAAAAATCCATGTTCAGTAAAATAAATATTTTTGGATCTGTGGATGATATATATTTCATCATGAATTTCAAATGGCATATATATTTCGAATTTTTAATGTGTGTGTGTGTGTTTTGTGTGTGTGTGAGTATATATAGATATATATATACACACACACACACACAAACTCTCTCCAGATTTTTCAAAATATGAAATATATGTGTCTTATGATACATTCCCTAAATTCATTCATGTTCATATATGTGGATTTATAATCATCTTTTCACAAGATTATTCTCAGAAATATTTATCCACCTGAAATACATATTTTTTTCCTAGTACTGAAAACTAACTTCAGTGGATGGTGCATAGAAATCCTAATCTTTCTACAGTAACTGACCCAGTTTAACATCAATGCAAATAGATTCCTATGGGACATGATGTGTATTTTGACGTTCATTTTTATTCAACACTGGTACCTTACTATTTCTTCAGCTGATGCACATCATAGGATGTATATTTCATCCTCAAGTTTAAAAATTTCTAGGCATTTGGTTCACTTTCAATCCCTTCCTGCTTCAGAACACATGTATTCCTCCATGTTTCTTGACTGGTTCCTTCATGAGACATCTTTCCAAACACATGATTTTCCATTTCCATAATCACTTTTGAAGCAAAACTCACACACCCTTCAGGGTAAACGATAACCCTAATATTGCCATTAGGTGTATAACTGGTAGGAATGAATGATTGTGTATCAATATAAGATTTCCTGTATACTTTCAGATATCAACTCAATCCATTATTTAAATTGGAAGCAGTTATATTATTTATTCACAGTATGGTCTATTCATGCATTATCTCTATATTCATAGACCCAGGGTACACCTATTTGTACCCCCAAATACTAATTAATACGTCTTCAACATATTGCTCCCAGCAATGGTGGAAGAAATACTCATGTCACCTGATCTACATATACATTTGATCACTGTCATATTCTGGACACAAAATGCAAAGGTCACACTTATGAATGTAGCAAAGCCTAATTGGAAAGTGAGCATGGATTATTAAAAACTTCCTTCTCTAGGTTGCCTAATGCTCTCCAAAGTCAATCCTATTGGTGACTACACACTTGTTTCTTCCTAAGATTACATATTCAACCTCAACCCTGTTGAAAATGTCTAATCCTATCACTCACCTTATACTTTGCCCGATTTCCTAATGTCTCTATTGATATCTGCTTTCCTACCTATTTTTCCCCAGTTCATCATTGTGACTGACTCTTCACATGTGCTGACATTTACATTCACTCTCTAACCGACACCCAATTGCTAAAGAACTTTTGGTCCAAATTTTAAAGTCACTCTTCTTCCTAAACCTGCCGACGAGCTTCCTAATCTTACCTACTCTTCCTTTTTGACTGGATGTTCTCTTCTACTTTCAATCATCCAAGGTACATGGTCCTATGCCATTGTATATCAATTTATCTGAGACATCTGTGCAGAATGTAATTCAAATCTATGTATCCCAATCAACGCCCAATGCCATTCTGGCCTTCAAATCTTAGTTAGATTTCTGTTCTCATACATATACATATATTTCACCTATGTATGATTATAAATATCGCAGGTTCCCAATACCATTCTACAACCAGCAGAATGATTCCTAACCCAAATCGAACATGTTCTTAACCCTAACCAGACACTGTTCCCTCAATCTAACTTTCCAGAAGAGCAGGGACAGAGTTGGTCTTACAATACAGGAATGGAGGAGATCTTCCACCTGCTGAGAACCTCAAAGGTCCATGCAGAAATGAACCCTGGAGAAGATGTAGGCAGCTATGAAGGACCTGAGAGAGCAAAAGTCATCTTCCATGGCAAACAACCTGGTCAGGATGAAGGGATGTGTCTGAATGAGCCTCTCTCTTCTTAATGTAGACAAGATGGACCAAACCAGGCCTGTGCGGAGAGCTGTTCCTTGGTGCCTATGGTTGATATTCCATTCTAACTTGTGAAAGTGTCACAGGAAGCAGGGGCAGCCTCCATCTCCTGGGACCCCTGCAAGCAACTGTTAGGACACAGTGGTTGCCAGGCAGTGACCTCATTCAGTTCCTGAAGGAAGTGACCTCACCAAACTTCCTTGGTGATGGAACTCTCTGAACTTGGGATCCAGGAAGCCAGGCACCCGGAGGCAGTCCCAGTCCCAGTCCCAGTGGGCTCACTTGTTTGGATTTACCAAGGACAGAGTCAGTCTTCCTTGGTCCCTACTGATGTGAGGATGGCCAAATGCCAGGAAAGCACTGAAGAGGGCCTGGCCTGAGAAAGCAGGTAGTGGCTCACCGCTGGCTCCTGACAACCTCACAGAGTTGGCCAAGGAGGCCAGATCTGAGACAGGACAGGCCATTTCGGGGCAACATAGTATGGCCCAGCAGTCAGACGACACTCCGGGTAGTCACAGACCTACTTGGGGGAAGGAGGTGCCTTTGTGGGTGTGGGGGTGAGTTTGTGGATTTGTCTCATGTTCTGAGAATAGGTAGGAAAGGCGGTTTGTTTGTTTGGAGTGGACTGTTTCCAGTAAGTCTTTTGACAAGGCGAGTGTTTCTAAGTTTGTGTATCTCACTGTGTCCCTGGTTGTGGACATTAGAAAAGAGAATGCATCAATGGATGTGTCCTGTCTAGTAGAAAGCTTCCCAGTCTTCATCCTGCCCAATTTGTGAATGGACTGCAGCTTGCCTTATGGATGGGCAACACCTACTATCTTCCTAAGTTCCTGTTTTCTTCCTGCATTCTGGCCACTCTCCAGAATAGGCTCATGGTTTTGTGTCCAAGATATGTACCACCTCCAAGCTCTGTGACATGGCCATGTACTGGATAGCTGAAAGGAATGGTGAGCATGTCAGAAAACTCAGATATCAGTGGGACCAGTAAACTCTCAGTGGAGAAAGCCTGCTTTGGGCCTTTTGCTTACCTATTGTTCTGTTGCCCTGAATGTCAGGAAGGCCTTTGCCTCAGGGCACCCCTTTGTGAAGCCTGAAGAAAACAGTTTTCAAATGGAAATGAATGGGCATCTCCTGTGGCTCTTTGCTTCATTGCTTTGCAAAGGGATGTGTCTGAATCAGCCTCTTGGCCCTGTGTGAGGCTGTGGCTTAGATTGTCAGCACCTGGTGGATTGAAGAAAGATCCCATGTGTGCATCCAAAGCGAAAATGGCAAAAAAGCAGTCATTTGGGATGAAGTCTCTCGCCTTCCTCTGTAAGGTTCCTGACCTCCATCAAGAGAGCATAGGGATGCTTTGGGTCAAATGAGTTCTTCAAAGCCCTGCAGTGGCTAGCCCATAGGTGCTTGGGTTTTCTCCTGACTCCAATTCACACAAAGAATCTATACCCCGCAGTCAGTAGGCCTCAAATTGGAGAAGCAGAGCAGTATTAAAGGCAGGCCTATTTGATCACTCCTGGTGCACAGGAAGTCTGTCCAGGCCACCCTGATATTAGGCAAATGAGGGGCAAGGGAGCTTATTGTGGACACTGTCTTGGGCTGCGCCCCTGATGGAAACCTCCAGCCAGAGGTTATGATGAGTGTGTATATGGAAGAAGATGAGGGCCATGTGGCAGTGTTTTGGTTGGAATTGTGGTCCTTTGTGTGGCGGTTGGAAGAGATGACTGGGTCCACCTTGGCGTGAACTCTGGTGTGATTCCCCTTGGAGACTGAGTTCTGGAACTGACCTCAGAGAAGTGTTGCCATGAACTGTGTTGAGATTTTAGTAGGCCACGCATGAGAGTCGCCCTTGGAAACTGAGATCTAGGCCCAGGTTGGCTTTCCACAGAGCACTGGGAATCTCAGCCAGGATATCACATGATTTTATTCTTACACACCTGGCAGCCATCGTTGAGAGTCAAAACACACATGGACCTCATATGGTAGACCTCAATGGGCCTGGCTTCATGCGACCTTTTGGCCACTCTTTGGGAAGCCTTGTTTGTGAGAGTTCTCCAGAGCTTTCATTGAAATGAGCTTCCTCACCATTTAATGGTTCCTGAATGAATGGAAACCCACAGTGCCTCCAACTTCATCCTTGAAAAATGGCTAGATAAATACCATGAAATTTTTAAGTTCCCATGACCAGGTGTCACTGGAGAACCTTTAGATATCCTGTTGCTGATCAGGAGTGTAACAGACAGTGCCTTGATTGACTGGGTTTCATGAAAATGGTGTAGAACAGAGATGCCAGTAAGTTGGGGCCTGCTGAGTAGTGGGCCTAGAGAAGTGGTGTGCAGGAGTGTGATAAAACATCTGTGGTAGGGCCATGTGGATCTGACATTGGCTTCCAAATGGCTTGTGACTGACATGGTGCAGCCGGCAGACACTTATATGTAAAGGCATCTTGTTATATGGAGAGGTTTCAGGGCAATGTTCAGAAACAGGTTGCTAGGGTCAAGGGGGCAAGCTCTGTGGGATAGAAGACTGGTTGGTGCATTCTCCTAGGACCCTGACCCACCACAAGTGACAGAACTCCCTCCAGCACTGTGTCCCAGTTGAACTCCTTGTATTTCATGAAGCAAATACCAAACTCCCAGTGCAGCAGCAAGAAACACCACGAAAAGTAGAGGAGGACCAAATGGCTTCACAGTCCACACGGGGAGACACTTAGCCTCCAGTAGCCACTGTGGACCTACAAAGAGAGAATTCAGCACTTCTGCCTCATGTTCATTGGAAAATCAGAAACCATGTCCTCCAGGACACATAGATGCAGACCCAGCTTTGATGGTCTCACTACAAAGGAAGCTAAAGCTCCTGACAACAACATATATTTCAAGTGCCCAACCTCAGAGGCAGTTTCTCACGAAGTCTTTAGGCCAGCAGAGCTCCATGTTTGTGGAGTGTTTACCCTGTCCCTTACTTATGGAAACTCCTCTACCACCTCCAAGGTTGTGAACTCCTGAGCATTTTCCATTCCACATATGTATCCACAGATTTTCTAACTCTTCCCCTCGAGTTGCTTCTTCCTGGGGGCGAAGGTCAGGTCAAGGCATTGTTCTGGATGAGAGTGGGAAGATTTTTGTGTAGCACGTATTTGCATACACATTGGATTCATTTCCTATTTTCCATTTGAAATACTGATTCCCTGACACTAACCCTTACCCTACTAGACTCTGACTATGAATCCTAATATGATGGAGAAGAAGAACCCAACCAGAATAGAAATACAAGCAGTTCAGAGGAGGCATGGTGTATAGTTGCACTTGCCTTTTGCATTATAAAGGGTAGATGTTATAAATCTAGTCCAATTGAATAGAAATAGTTCTCCATGTGTTTTCAAAGTTAACAAATATGTGAATTCCTGTCTCCCTTTCTCTGTAGCCTATTCAGCACATGTATTTTTACATGCACATATAGAATCCTACCTGGTGTCCCACGTATATTCTTGTGAGGTGGCTGACTTGGCAGATACAAATTGTGAGAAGAGATCACTCCTCCCAAACGCTGTTGGAACTGAAAATTCAACCTATGGGTGAGCTTCCTACTTGAACAACAGGATACAAAAATCCATGTTCAGTAAAATAAATATTTTTGGATCTGTGGATGATATATATTTCATCATGAATTTTGAATGGCATATATATTTTGAATTTTTAATGTCTGTGTGTGTGTTTTGTGTGTGTGTGTATATATAGATATATATATACACAGACACACACAAACTCTCTCCAGATTTTTCAAAATATGAAACATATGTGTCTTATGATACATTCCCTAAATACATTCATGTTCATATATGTGGATTTATAATCAACTTTTCACAAGATTATTCTCAGAAATATTTATCCACCTGAAATACATATTTTTTTCCTAGTACTGAAAACTAACTTCAGTGGGTGGTTCATAGAAATCCTAATCTTTCTACAGTAACTGACCCAGTTTAACATCAATGCAAGTACATTCCTATGGGACATGATGTGTATTTTGACGTTCATTTTTATTCAACACTGGTACTTTACTATTTCTTCAGCTGATGCACATCATAGGATGTATATTTCATCCTCAAGTTTAAACATTTCTAGGCATTTGGTTCACTTTCAATCCCTTCCTGCTTCAGAACACATGTATTCCTCCATGTTTCTTGACAGGTTCGTTCATGAGACTTCTTTCCAAACCCATGATTTTCCATTTCCATAATCACTTTTGAAGCAAAACTCACACACCCTTCAGGGTAAACCATAACCCTAATATTGCCATTAGGTGTATAACTGGTAGGAATGAATGATTGTGTATCAATATAAGATTTCCTATATTCTTTCAGATATCAACTCAATCCATTATTTCAATTGGAAGCAGTTATATTATTTATTCACAGTATGGTCTATTCATGCATTATCTCTATATTCATAGACCCAGGGTACACCTATTTGTACCCCCAAATACTAATTAATACGTCTTCAACATATTGCTCCCAGCAATGGTGGAAGAAATACTCATGTCACCTGATCTACATATACATTTGATCACTGTCATATTCTGGACACAAAATGCAAAGGTCACACTTATGATTGTAGCAAAGCCTAATTGGAAAGTGAGCATGGATTACTAAAAACTTCCTTCTCCAGGTTGCCTAATGCTCTCCAATGTCAATCCTATTGGTGACTACACACTTGTTTCTTCCTAAGATTACATATTCAACCTCAACCCTGTTGAAAATGTCTAATCCTATCACTCACCTTATACTTTGCCTGATTTCCTACTGTCTCTATTGATATCTGCTGTCCTACCTATTTTTCCCCAGTTCATCATTGTGACTGACTCTTCACATGTGCTGACATTTACATTCACTCTCTAACCGACACCCAATTGCTAAAGAACTTTTGGTCCAAATTTTACACTCACTCTTCTTCCTAAACCTACCGACTAGCTTCCTAATCTTACCTACTCTCCCTTTTTGACTAGATGTTCTCTTCTACATTCAATCATCCAAGGTACATGGTCCTATGCCATTGTATATCAATTTATCTGAGACATCTGTGCAGAATGTAATTCAAAGCTACGTATCCCAATCAAGGGCCCAATGCCCTTCTGGCCTTCAAATCTTACTTAGATTTCTGTTTTCATACATATATTTCACCTATGTATGATTATAAATATCGCAGGTTCCCAATACCATTCTACAACCAGCAGAATGATTCCTAACCCAAATCAAACATGTTCTTAACCCTAACCAGACACTGTTCCCTCAATCTAACTTTCCAGAAGAGCAGGGACAGAGTTGGTCTTACAATACAGGAATGGAGGGGATCTTCCACCTGCTGAGAACCTCAAAGGTCCATGCAGAAATGAACCCTGGAGAAGATGTAGGCAGCTATGAAGGACCTGAGAGAGCAAAAGTCATCTTCCATGGCAAACAACCTGGTCAGGATGAAGGGATGTGTCTGAATGAGCCTCTCTCTTCTTAATGTAGACAAGATGGACCAAACCAGACCTGTGTGGAGAGCTGTTCCTTGGTGCCTATGGTTGATATTCCATTCTAACTTGTGAAAGTGTCACTGGAAGCAGGGGCAGCCTCCATCTCCTGGGACCCCTGCAAGCAACTGTTAGGACACAGTGGTTGCCAGGCAGTGACCTCATTCAGTTCCTGAAGGAAGTGACCTCACCTCACTTCCTTGGTGATGGAACTCTCTGAACTTGGGATCCAGGAAGCCAGGCACCCGGAGGCAGTCCCAGTCCCAGTCCCAGTGGGCTCACTTGTTTGGATTTACCAAGGACAGAGTCAGTCTTCCTTGGTCCCTACTGATGTGAGGATGGCCAAATGCCAGGAAAGCACTGAAGAGGGCCTGGCCTGAGAAAGCAGGTAGTGGCTCACCGCTGGCTCCTGACAACCTCACAGAGTTGGCCAAGGAGGCCAGATCTGAGACAGGACAGGCCATTTCGGGGCAACGTAGTATGGCCCAGCAGTCAGACGACACTCCGGGTAGTCACAGACCTACTTGGGGGAAGGAGGTGCCTTTGTGGGTGTGGGGATGAGTTTGTGGATTTGTCTCATGTTCTAAGAATAGGTAGGAAAGGCGGTTTGTTTGTTTGGAGTGGACTGTTTCCAGTAAGTCTTTGGACAAGGCGAGTGTTTCTAAGTTTGTGTATCTCACTGTGTCCCTGGTTGTAGACATTAGAAAAGAGAATGCATCAATGGATGTGTCCTGTCTAGTAGAAATCTTCCCAGAATTCATCCTGCCCAATTTGTGAATGGACTGCGGCTTGCCTTATGGATGGGCAACACCTACTATCTTCCTAAGTTCCTGTTTTCTTCCTGCATTCTGGCCACTCTCCAGAATAGGCTCATGGTTTTGTGTCCAAGATATGTACCACCTCCAAGCTCTGTGACATGGCCATGTACTGGATAGCTGAAAGGAAGTGTGAGCATGTCAGAAATCTCAGATATCAGTGGGACCAATAAAGTCTCAGTGGAGAAAGCCTGCTTTGGGCCTTTTGCTTACCTATTGTTCTGTTGCCCTGAATGTCAGGAAGGCCTTTGCCTCAGGGCACCCCTTTGTGAAGCCTGAAGAAAACAGTTTTCAAATGGAAATGAATGGGCATCACCTGTGGCTCTTTGCTTCATTGCTTTGCAAAGGGATGTGTCTGAATCAGCCTCTTGGCCCTGTGTGAGGCTGTGGCTTAGATTGTCAGCACCTGATGGATTGAAGAAAGATGCCATGTGTGCATCCAAAGCGAAAATGGCAAAAAAGCAGTCATTTGGGATGAAGTCTCTCGCCTTCCTCTGTAAGGTTCCTGACCTCCATCAAGAGAGCATAGGGATGCTTTGGGTCAAATGAGTTCTTCAAAGCCCTGCAGAGGCTAGCCCATAGGTGCTTGGGTTTTCTCCTGACTCCAATTCACACAAAGAATCTATACCCCGCAGTCAGTAGGCCTCAAATTGGAGAAGAAGAGCAGTATTAAAGGCAGGCCTATTTGATCACTCCTGGTGCACAGGAAGGCTGTCCAGGCCACGCTGATATCAGGCAAATGAGGGGCAAGGGAGCTTATTGTGGACACTGTCTTGGGCTGCGCCCCTGATGGAAACCTCCAGCCAGAGGTTATGATGAGTGTGTATATGGAAGTAGATGAGGGCCATGTGGCAGTGTTTTGGTTGGAATTGTGGTCCTTTGTGTGGCGGTTGGAAGAGATGACTGGGTCCACCTTGGCGTGAACTCTGGTGTGATTCCCCTTGGAGACTGAGTTCTGGAACTGACCTCAGAGAAGTATTGCCATGAACTGTGTTGAGATTTTAGTAGGCCACGCATGAGAGTCGCCTTTGGAAAATGAGATCTAGGCCCAGGTTGGCTTTCCACAGAGCACTGGGAATCTCAGCCAGGATATCACATGATTTTATTCTTACACACCTGGCAGCCATCGTTGAGAGTCAAAACACACATGGACCTCACATGGTAGACCTCAATGGGCCTGGCTTCATGCGACCTTTTGGCCACTCTTTGGGAAGCCTTGTTTGTGAGAGTTCTCCAGAGCTTTCATTGAAATGAGCTTCCTCACCATTTAATGGTTCCTGAATGAATGGAAACCCACAGTGCCTCCAACTTCATCCTTGAAAAATGGCTAGATAAATACCATGAAATTTTTAAGTTCCCATGACCAGGTGGCACTGGAGAACCTTTGGATGTCCTGTTGCTGATCAGGAGTGTACCAGACAGTGCCTTGATTGACTGGGTGTCATGAAAATGGTGTAGAACAGAGATGCCAGTAAGTTGGGGCCTGCTGAGTAGTGGGCCTAGAGAAGTGGTGTGCAGGAGTGTGATAAAACATCTGTGGTAGGGCCATGTGGATCTGACATTGGCTTCCAAATGGCTTGTGACTGACATGGTGCAGCCGGCAGACACTTATATGTAAAGGCATCTTGTTATATGGAGAGGTTTCAGGGCAATGTTCAGAATCAGGTTGCTAGGGTCAAGGGGGCATGCTCTGTGGGATAGAAGACTGGTTGGTGCATTCTCCTAGGACCCTGACCCACCACACGTGACAGAACTCCCTCCTGCACTGTGTCCCAGTTGAACTCCTTGTATTTCATGAAGCAAATACCAAACTCCCAGTGCAGCAGCAAGAAACACCAGGAAAAGTAGAGGAGGACCAAATGGCTTCACAGTCCACACGGGGAGACACTTAGCCTCCAGTGGCCACTGTGGACCTACAAAGAGAGAATTCAGCACTTCTGCCTCATGTTCATTGGAAAATCAGAAACCATGTCCTCCCATGTCCTCCAGGTCACATAGATGCAGACCCAGCTTTGATGGTCTCACTACAAAGGAAGCTAAAGCTCCTGACAACAACATAGATTTCAAGTGCCCAACCTCAGAGGCAGTTTCTCACGAAGTCTTTAGGCCAGCAGAGCTCCATGTTTGTGGAGTGTTTACCCTGTCCCTTACTTATGGAAACTCCTCTACCACCTCCAAGGTTGTGAACTCCTGAGCATTTTGCATTCCACATATGTATCCACAGATTTTCTAACTCTTCTCCTCGAGTTGCTTCTTCCTTGGGGCGAAGGTCATGTCAAGGCATTGTTCTGGATGAGAGTGGGAAGATTTTTGTGTAGCACGTATTTGCATACACATTGGATTCATTTCCTATTTTCCATTTGAAATACTGATTCCCTGACACTAACCCATAACCTACTAGACTCTGACTATGAATCCTAATATGATGGAGACAAAGAACCCAAACAGAATAGAAATACAAGCAGTTCAGAGGAGGCATGGTGTACAGTTGCACTTGCCTTTTGCATTATAAAGGGTAGGTGTTATCAATCTAGACCAATTGAATAGAAATAGTTCTCCATGTGTTTTTAAAGTTAACAAATATGTGAATTCCTGTCTCCCTTTCTCTGTAGCCTATTCAGCACATGTATTTTTACATGCACATATAGAATCCAACCTGGTATCCCACGTGTATTCTTGTGAGGTGGCTGACTTGGCAGATACAAATTGTGAGAAGAGATCACTCCTCCAAAACGCTGTTGGAACTGAAAATTCTACCTATGGGTGAGCTTCCTACTTGAACAACAGGATGCAAAAATCCATGTTCAGTAAAATAAATATTTTTGGATCTGTGGATGATATATATTTCATCATGAATTTCGAATGGCATATATATTTCGAATTTTTAATGTCTGTGTGTGTGTTCTGTGTGTGTGTGAGTATATATAGATATATATATACACACACACACACACAAACTCTCTCCAGATTTTTCAAAATATGAAATATATGTGTCTTATGATACATTCCCTAAATTCATTCATGTTCATATATGTGGATTTATAATCATCTTTTCACAAATTATTCTCAGAAATATTTATCCACCTGAAATACATATTTTTTTCCTAGTACTGAAAACTAACTTCAGTGGATGGTGCATAGAAATCCTAATCTTTCTACAGTAACTGACCCAGTTTAACATCAATGCAAATAGATTCCTATGGGACATGATGTGTATTTTGACGTTCATTTTGATTCAACACTGGTACCTTACTATTTCTTCAGCTGATGCACATCATAGAATGTATATTTCATCCTCAAGTTTAAAAATTTCTAGGCATTTGGTTCACTTTCAATCCCTTCCTGCTTCAGAACACAAGTATTCCTCTATGTTTCTTGACTGGTTCCTTCATGAGACATCTTTCCAAACACATGATTTTCCATTTCCATAATCACTTTTGAAGCAAAACTCACACACCCTTCAGGGTAAACCATAACCCTAATATTGCCATTAGGTGTATAACTGGTAGGAATGAATGATTGTGTATCAATATAAGATTTCCTATATACTTTCAGATATCAACTCAATCCATTATTTCAATTGGAAGCAGTTATATTATTTATTCACAGTATGGTCTATTCATGCATTATCTCTATATTCATAGACCCAGGGTACACCTATTTGTACCCCCAAATACTAATTAATACGTCTTCAACATATTGCTCCCAGCAATGGTGGAAGAAATACTCATGTCACCTGATCTACATATACATTTGATCACTGTCATATTCTGGACACAAAATGCAAAGGTCACACTTATGATTGTAGCAAAGCCTAATTGGAAAGTGAGCATGGATTACTAAAAACTTCCTTCTCCAGATTGCCTAATGCTCTCCAATGTCAATCCTATTGGTGACTACACACTTGTTTCTTCCTAAGATTACATATTCAACCTCAACCCTGTTGAAAATGTCTAATCCTATCACTCACCTTATACTTTGCCTGATTTCCTACTGTCTCTATTGATATCTGCTGTCCTACCTATTTTTCCCCAGTTCATCATTGTGACTGACTCTTCACATGTGCTGACATTTACATTCACTCTCTAACCGACACCCAATTGCTAAAGAACTTTTGGTCCAAATTTTACACTCACTCTTCTTCCTAAACCTACCGACTAGCTTCCTAATCTTACCTACTCTCCCTTTTTGACTGGATGTTCTCTTCTACATTCAATCATCCAAGGTACATGGTCCTATGCCATTGTATATCAATTTATCTGAGACATCTGTGCAGAATGTAATTCAAAGCTACGTATCCCAATCAAGGGCCCAATGCCATTCTGGCCTTCAAATCTTACTTAGATTTCTGTTTTCATACATATATTTCTCCTATGTATGATTATAAATATCGCAGGTTCCCAATACCATTCTACAACCAGCAGAATGATTCCTAACCCAAATCAAACATGTTCTTAACCCTAACCAGACACTGTTCCCTCAATCTAACTTTCCAGAAGAGCAGGGACAGAGTTGGTCTTACAATACAGGAATGGAGGGGATCTTCCACCTGCTGAGAACCTCAAAGGTCCATGCAGAAATGAACCCTGGAGAAGATGTAGGCAGCTATGAAGGACCTGAGAGAGCAAAAGTCATCTTCCATGGCAAACAACCTGGTCAGGATGAAGGGATGTGTCTGAATGAGCCTCTCTCTTCTTAATGTAGACAAGATGGACCAAACCAGACCTGTGTGGAGAGCTGTTCCTTGGTGCCTATGGTTGATATTCCATTCTAACTTGTGAAAGTGTCACTGGAAGCAGGGGCAGCCTCCATCTCCTGGGACCCCTGCAAGCAACTGTTAGGACACAGTGGTTGCCAGGCAGTGACCTCATTCAGTTCCTGAAGGAAGTGACCTCACCTCACTTCCTTGGTGATGGAACTCTCTGAACTTGGGATCCAGGAAGCCAGGCACCCGGAGGCAGTCCCAGTCCCAGTCCCAGTGGGCTCACTTGTTTGGATTTACCAAGGACAGAGTCAGTCTTCCTTGGTCCCTACTGATGTGAGGATGGCCAAATGCCAGGAAAGCACTGAAGAGGGCCTGGCCTGAGAAAGCAGGTAGTGGCTCACCGCTGGCTCCTGACAACCTCACAGAGTTGGCCAAGGAGGCCAGATCTGAGACAGGACAGGCCATTTCGGGGCAACGTAGTATGGCCCAGCAGTCAGACGACACTCCGGGTAGTCACAGACCTACTTGGGGGAAGGAGGTGCCTTTGTGGGTGTGGGGATGAGTTTGTGGATTTGTCTCATGTTCTAAGAATAGGTAGGAAAGGCGGTTTGTTTGTTTGGAGTGGACTGTTTCCAGTAAGTCTTTGGACAAGGCGAGTGTTTCTAAGTTTGTGTATCTCACTGTGTCCCTGGTTGTAGACATTAGAAAAGAGAATGCATCAATGGATGTGTCCTGTCTAGTAGAAAGCTTCCCAGAATTCATCCTGCCCAATTTGTGAATGGACTGCGGCTTGCCTTATGGATGGGCAACACCTACTATCTTCCTAAGTTCCTGTTTTCTTCCTGCATTCTGGCCACTCTCCAGAATAGGCTCATGGTTTTGTGTCCAAGATATGTACCACCTCCAAGCTCTGTGACATGGCCATGTACTGGATAGCTGAAAGGAAGTGTGAGCATGTCAGAAATCTCAGATATCAGTGGGACCAATAAAGTCTCAGTGGAGAAAGCCTGCTTTGGGCCTTTTGCTTACCTATTGTTCTGTTGCCCTGAATGTCAGGAAGGCCTTTGCCTCAGGGCACCCCTTTGTGAAGCCTGAAGAAAACAGTTTTCAAATGGAAATGAATGGGCATCACCTGTGGCTCTTTGCTTCATTGCTTTGCAAAGGGATGTGTCTGAATCAGCCTCTTGGCCCTGTGTGAGGCTGTGGCTTAGATTGTCAGCACCTGATGGATTGAAGAAAGATGCCATGTGTGCATCCAAAGCGAAAATGGCAAAAAAGCAGTCATTTGGGATGAAGTCTCTCGCCTTCCTCTGTAAGGTTCCTGACCTCCATCAAGAGAGCATAGGGATGCTTTGGGTCAAATGAGTTCTTCAAAGCCCTGCAGAGGCTAGCCCATAGGTGCTTGGGTTTTCTCCTGACTCCAATTCACACAAAGAATCTATACCCCGCAGTCAGTAGGCCTCAAATTGGAGAAGAAGAGCAGTATTAAAGGCAGGCCTATTTGATCACTCCTGGTGCACAGGAAGGCTGTCCAGGCCACGCTGATATCAGGCAAATGAGGGGCAAGGGAGCTTATTGTGGACACTGTCTTGGGCTGCGCCCCTGATGGAAACCTCCAGCCAGAGGTTATGATGAGTGTGTATATGGAAGTAGATGAGGGCCATGTGGCAGTGTTTTGGTTGGAATTGTGGTCCTTTGTGTGGCGGTTGGAAGAGATGACTGGGTCCACCTTGGCGTGAACTCTGGTGTGATTCCCCTTGGAGACTGAGTTCTGGAACTGACCTCAGAGAAGTATTGCCATGAACTGTGTTGAGATTTTAGTAGGCCTCGCATGAGAGTCGCCTTTGGAAAATGAGATCTAGGCCCAGGTTGGCTTTCCACAGAGCACTGGGAATCTCAGCCAGGATATCACATGATTTTATTCTTACACACCTGGCAGCCATCGTTGAGAGTCAAAACACACATGGACCTCACATGGTAGACCTCAATGGGCCTGGCTTCATGCGACCTTTTGGCCACTCTTTGGGAAGCCTTGTTTGTGAGAGTTCTCCAGAGCTTTCATTGAAATGAGCTTCCTCACCATTTAATGGTTCCTGAATGAATGGAAACCCACAGTGCCTCCAACTTCATCCTTGAAAAATGGCTAGATAAATACCATGAAATTTTTAAGTTCCCATGACCAGGTGGCACTGGAGAACCTTTGGATGTCCTGTTGCTGATCAGGAGTGTACCAGACAGTGCCTTGATTGACTGGGTGTCATGAAAATGGTGTAGAACAGAGATGCCAGTAAGTTGGGGCCTGCTGAGTAGTGGGCCTAGAGAAGTGGTGTGCAGGAGTGTGATAAAACATCTGTGGTAGGGCCATGTGGATCTGACATTGGCTTCCAAATGGCTTGTGACTGACATGGTGCAGCCGGCAGACACTTATATGTAAAGGCATCTTGTTATATGGAGAGGTTTCAGGGCAATGTTCAGAATCAGGTTGCTAGGGTCAAGGGGGCATGCTCTGTGGGATAGAAGACTGGTTGGTGCATTCTCCTAGGACCCTGACCCACCACACGTGACAGAACTCCCTCCTGCACTGTGTCCCAGTTGAACTCCTTGTATTTCATGAAGCAAATACCAAACTCCCAGTGCAGCAGCAAGAAACACCAGGAAAAGTAGAGGAGGACCAAATGGCTTCACAGTCCACACGGGGAGACACTTAGCCTCCAGTGGCCACTGTGGACCTACAAAGAGAGAATTCAGCACTTCTGCCTCATGTTCATTGGAAAATCAGAAAACATGTCCTCCCATGTCCTCCAGGTCACATAGATGCAGACCCAGCTTTGATGGTCTCACTACAAAGGAAGCTAAAGCTCCTGACAACAACATAGATTTCAAGTGCCCAACCTCAGAGGCAGTTTCTCACGAAGTCTTTAGGCCAGCAGAGCTCCATGTTTGTGGAGTGTTTACCCTGTCCCTTACTTATGGAAACTCCTCTACCACCTCCAAGGTTGTGAACTCCTGAGCATTTTGCATTCCACATATGTATCCACAGATTTTCTAACTCTTCTCCTCGAGTTGCTTCTTCCTTGGGGCGAAGGTCATGTCAAGGCATTGTTCTGGATGAGAGTGGGAAGATTTTTGTGTAGCACGTATTTGCATACACATTGGATTCATTTCCTATTTTCCATTTGAAATACTGATTCCCTGACACTAACCCATAACCTACTAGACTCTGACTATGAATCCTAATATGATGGAGACAAAGAACCCAAACAGAATAGAAATACAAGCAGTTCAGAGGAGGCATGGTGTACAGTTGCACTTGCCTTTTGCATTATAAAGGGTAGGTGTTATCAATCTAGACCAATTGAATAGAAATAGTTCTCCATGTGTTTTTAAAGTTAACAAATATGTGAATTCCTGTCTCCCTTTCTCTGTAGCCTATTCAGCACATGTATTTTTACATGCACATATAGAATCCAACCTGGTATCCCACGTGTATTCTTGTGAGGTGGCTGACTTGGCAGATACAAATTGTGAGAAGAGATCACTCCTCCAAAACGCTGTTGGAACTGAAAATTCTACCTATGGGTGAGCTTCCTACTTGAACAACAGGATGCAAAAATCCATGTTCAGTAAAATAAATATTTTTGGATCTGTGGATGATATATATTTCATCATGAATTTCGAATGGCATATATATTTCGAATTTTTAATGTCTGTGTGTGTGTTCTGTGTGTGTGTGAGTATATATAGATATATATATACACACACACACACACAAACTCTCTCCAGATTTTTCAAAATATGAAATATATGTGTCTTATGATACATTCCCTAAATTCATTCATGTTCATATATGTGGATTTATAATCATCTTTTCACAAGATTATTCTCAGAAATATTTATCCACCTGAAATACATATTTTTTTCCTAGTACTGAAAACTAACTTCAGTGGATGGTGCATAGAAATCCTAATCTTTCTACAGTAACTGACCCAGTTTAACATCAATGCAAATAGATTCCTATGGGACATGATGTGTATTTTGACGTTCATTTTGATTCAACACTGGTACCTTACTATTTCTTCAGCTGATGCACATCATAGAATGTATATTTCATCCTCAAGTTTAAAAATTTCTAGGCATTTGGTTCACTTTCAATCCCTTCCTGCTTCAGAACACAAGTATTCCTCTATGTTTCTTGACTGGTTCCTTCATGAGACATCTTTCCAAACACATGATTTTCCATTTCCATAATCACTTTTGAAGCAAAACTCACACACCCTTCAGGGTAAACCATAACCCTAATATTGCCATTAGGTGTATAACTGGTAGGAATGAATGATTGTGTATCAATATAAGATTTCCTATATACTTTCAGATATCAACTCAATCCATTATTTCAATTGGAAGCAGTTATATTATTTATTCACAGTATGGTCTATTCATGCATTATCTCTATATTCATAGACCCAGGGTACACCTATTTGTACCCCCAAATACTAATTAATACGTCTTCAACATATTGCTCCCAGCAATGGTGGAAGAAATACTCATGTCACCTGATCTACATATACATTTGATCACTGTCATATTCTGGACACAAAATGCAAAGGTCACACTTATGATTGTAGCAAAGCCTAATTGGAAAGTGAGCATGGATTACTAAAAACTTCCTTCTCCAGATTGCCTAATGCTCTCCAATGTCAATCCTATTGGTGACTACACACTTGTTTCTTCCTAAGATTACATATTCAACCTCAACCCTGTTGAAAATGTCTAATCCTATCACTCACCTTATACTTTGCCTGATTTCCTACTGTCTCTATTGATATCTGCTGTCCTACCTATTTTTCCCCAGTTCATCATTGTGACTGACTCTTCACATGTGCTGACATTTACATTCACTCTCTAACCGACACCCAATTGCTAAAGAACTTTTGGTCCAAATTTTACACTCACTCTTCTTCCTAAACCTACCGACTAGCTTCCTAATCTTACCTACTCTCCCTTTTTGACTGGATGTTCTCTTCTACATTCAATCATCCAAGGTACATGGTCCTATGCCATTGTATATCAATTTATCTGAGACATCTGTGCAGAATGTAATTCAAAGCTACGTATCCCAATCAAGGGCCCAATGCCATTCTGGCCTTCAAATCTTACTTAGATTTCTGTTTTCATACATATATTTCTCCTATGTATGATTATAAATATCGCAGGTTCCCAATACCATTCTACAACCAGCAGAATGATTCCTAACCCAAATCGAACATGTTCTTAACCCTAACCAGACACTGTTCCCTCAATCTAACTTTCCAGAAGTGCAGGGACAGAGTTGGTCTTAAAATACAGGAATGGAGGGGATCTTCCACCTGCTGAGAACCTCAAAGGTCCATGCAGAAATGAACCCTGGAGAAGATGTAGGCAGCTATGAAGGACCTGAGAGAGCAAAAGTCATCTTCCATGGCAAACAACCTGGTCAGGATGAAGGGATGTGTCTGAATGAGCCTCTGTCTTCTTAATGTAGACAAGATGGACCAAACCAGGCCTGTGTGGAGAGCTGTTCCTTGGTGCCTATGGTTGATATTCCATTCTAACTTGTGAAAGTGTCACAGGAAGCAGGGGCAGCCTCCATCTCCTGGGACCCCTGCAAGCAACTGTTAGGACACAGTGTTTGCCAGGCAGTGACCTCATTCAGTTCCTGAAGGAAGTGACCTCACCTCACTTCCTTGGTGATGGAACTCTCTGAACTTGGGATCCAGGAAGCCAGTCACCCGGAGGCAGTCCCAGTCCCAGTCCCAGTGGGCTCACTTGTTTGGATTTACCAAGGACAGAGTCAGTCTTCCTTGGTCCCTACTGATGTGAGGATGGCCAAATGCCAGGAAAGCACTGAAGAGGGCCTGGCCTGAGAAAGCAGGTAGTGGCTCACCGCTGGCTCCTGACAACCTCACAGAGTTGGCCAAGGAGGCCAGATCTGAGACAGGACAGGCCATTTCGGGGCAACATAGTATGGCCCAGCAGTCAGACGACACTCCGGGTAGTCACAGACCTACTTGGGGGAAGGAGGTGCCTTTGTGGGTGTGGGGGTGAGTTTGTGGATTTGTCTCATGTTCTGAGAATAGGTAGGAAAGGCGGTTTGTTTGTTTGGAGTGGACTGTTTCCAGTAAGTCTTTTGACAAGGCGAGTGCTTCTAAGTTTGTGTATCTCACTGTGTCCCTGGTTGTAGACATTAGAAAAGAGAATGCATCAATGGATGTGTCCTGTCTAGTAGAAACCTTCCCAGTATTCATCCTGCCCAATTTATGAATGGACTGCGGCTTGCCTTATGGATGGGCAACACCTATTATCCTCCTAAGTTCCTGTTTTCTTCCTGCATTCTGGCC
The DNA here is from genome assembly GCF_045843805.1 of Urocitellus parryii. Lineage (NCBI taxonomy): Eukaryota > Metazoa > Chordata > Mammalia > Rodentia > Sciuridae > Urocitellus > Urocitellus parryii. The sequence continues at coordinate 14,709 of NW_027554091.1, read as the reverse complement.
ACTCTCCAGAATAGGCTCATGGTTTTGTGTCCAAGATATGTACCACCTCCAAGCTCTGTGACATGGCCATGTACTGGATAGCTGAAAGGAATGGTGAGCATGTCAGAAAACTCAGATATCAGTGGGACCAGTAAACTCTCAGTGGAGAAAGCCTGCTTTGGGCCTTTTGCTTACCTATTGTTCTGTTGCCCTGAATGTCAGGAAGGCCTTTGCCTCAGGGCACCCCTTTGTGAAGCCTGAAGAAAACAGTTTTCAAAAGGAAATGAATGGGCATCACCTGTGGCTCTTTGCTTCATTGCTTTGCAAAGGGATGTGTCTGAATCAGCCTCTTGGCCCTGTGTGAGGCTGTGGCTTAGATTGTCAGCACCTGATGGATTGAAGAAAGATCCCATGTGTGCATCCAAAGCCAAAATGGCAAAAAAGCAGTCATTTGGGATGAAGTCTCTCGCCTTCCTCTGTAAGGTTCCTGACCTCCATCAAGAGAGCATAGGGATGCTTTGGGTCAAATGAGTTCTTCAAAGCCCTGCAGAGGCTAGCCCATAGGTGCTTGGGTTTTCTCCTGACTCCAATTCACACAAAGAATCTATACCCCGCAGTCAGTAGGCCTCAAATTGGAGAAGCAGAGCAGTATTAAAGGCAGGCCTATTTGATCACTCCTGGTGCACAGGAAGGCTGTCCAGGCCACCCTGATATTAGGCAAATGAGGGGCAAGGGAGCTTATTGTGGACACTGTCTTGGGCTGTGCCCCTGATGGAAACCTCCAGCCAGAGGTTATGATGAGTGTGTATATGGAAGAAGATGAGGGCCATGTGGCAGTGTTTTGGTTGGAATTGTGGTCCTTTGTGTGGCGGTTGGAAGAGATGACTGGGTCCACCTTGGCGTGAACTCTGGTGTGATTCCCCTTGGAGACTGAGTTCTGGAACTGACCTCAGAGAAGTGTTGCCATGAACTGTGTTGATATTTTAGTAGGCCACGCATGAGATTCGCCCTTGGAAACTGAGATCTAGGCCCAGGTTGGCTTTCCACAGAGCACTGGGAATCTCAGCCAGGATATCACATGATTTTATTCTTACACACCTGGCAGCCATCCTTAAGAGTCAAAACACACATGGACCTCACATGGTAGACCTCTATGGGCCTGGCTTCATGCGACCTTTTGGCCACTCTTTGGGAAGCCTTGTTTGTGAGAGTTCTCCAGAGCTTTCATTGAAATGAGCTTCCTCACCATTTAATGGTTCCTGAATGAATGGAAACCCACAGTGCCTCCAACTTCATCCTTGAAAAATGGCTAGATAAATGCCATGAAATTTTTAAGTTCCCATGACCAGGTGGCACTGGAGAACCTTTGGATGTCCTGTTGCTGATCAGGAGTGTACCAGACAGTGCCTTGATTGACTGGGTTTCATGAAAATGGTGTAGAACAGAGATGCCAGTAAGTTGGGGCCTGCTGAGTAGTGGGCCTAGAGAAGTGGTGTGCAGGAGTGTGATAAAACATCTGTGGTAGGGCCATGTGGATCTGACATTGGCTTCCAAATGGCTTGTGACTGACATGGTGCAGCCGGCAGACACCTATAGCTAAAGGCATCTTGTTATATGGAGAGGTTTCAGGGCAATGTTCAGAATCAGGTTGCTAGGGTCAAGGGGGCAAGCTCTGTGGGATAGAAGACTGGTTGGTGCATTCTCCTAGGACCCTGACCCACCACACGTGACAGAACTCCCTCCTGTACTGTGTCCCAGTTGAACTCCTTGTATTTCATGAAGCAAATACCAAACTCCCAGTGCAGCAGCAAGAAACACCAGGAAAAGTAGAGGAGGACCAAATGGCTTCACAGTCCACACGGGGAGACACTTAGCCTCCAGTGGCCACTGTGGACCTACAAAGAGAGAATTCAGCACTTCTGCCTCATGTTCATTGGAAAATCAGAAACCATGTCCTCCCATGTCCTCCAGGTCACATAGATGCAGACCCAGCTTTGATGGTCTCACTCCAAAGGAAGCTAAAGCTCCTGACAACAACATAGATTTCAAGTGCCCAACCTCAGAGGCAGTTTCTCACGAAGTCTTAGGCCAGCAGAGCTCCATGTTTGTGGAGTGTTTACCCTGTCCCTTACTTATGGAAACTCCTCTACCACCTCCAAGGTTGTGAACTCCTGAGCATTTTGCATTCCACATATGTATCCACAGATTTTCTAACTCTTCCCCTCGAGTTGCTTCTTCCTTGGGGCGAAGGTCATGTCAAGGCATTGTTCTGGATGAGAGTGGGAAGATTTTTGTGTAGCACGTATTTGCATACACATTGGATTCATTTCCTATTTTCCATTTGAAATACTGATTCCCTGACACTACCCCATAACCTACTAGACTCTGACTATGAATCCTAATATGATGGAGACAAAGAACCCAAACAGAATAGAAATACAAGCAGTTCAGAGGAGGCATGGTGTACAGTTGCACTTGCCTTTTGCATTATAAAGGGTAGGTGTTATCAATCTAGACCAATTGAATAGAAATAGTTCTCCATGTGTTTTTAAAGTTAACAAATATGTGAATTCCTGTCTCCCTTTCTCTGTAGCCTATTCAGCACATGTATTTTTACATGCACATATAGAATCCAACCTGGTATCCCACGTGTATTCTTGTGAGGTGGCTGACTTGGCAGATACAAATTGTGAGAAGAGATCACTCCTCCCAAACGCTGTTGGAACTGAAAATTCAACCTATGGGTGAGCTTCCTACTTGAACAACAGGATGCAAAAATCCATGTTCAGTAAAATAAATATTTATGGATCTGTGCATGATATATATTTCATCATGAATTTCGATTGGCATATATATTTTGAATTTTTAATGTCTGTGTGTGTGTTTTGTGTGTGTGTGTAGATATGGATATATATATACACACACACACACACTCTCCAGATTTTTCAAAATATGAAATATATGTGTCTTATGATACATTCCCTAAATACATTCATGTTCATATATGTGGATTTATAAACAACTTTTCACAAGATTATTCTCAGAAATATTTATCCACCTGAAATACATATTTTTTTCCTAGTACTGAAAACCTACTTCAGTGGATGGTGCATAGAAATCCTAATCTTTCTACAGTAACTGACCCAGTTTAACATCAATGCAAGTAGATTCCTATGGGACATGATGTGTATTTTGACGTTCATTTTGATTCAACACTGGTACCTTACTATTTCTTCAGCTGATGCACATCATAGGATGTATATTTCATCCTCAAGTTTGAAAATTTAGGGCATTTGGTTCACTTTCAATCCCTTCCTGCTTCAGAACACATGTATTCCTCCATGTTTCTTGACTGGTTCGTTCATGAGACTTCTTTCCAAACACATGATTTTCCATTTCCATAATCACTTTTGAAGCAAAAATCACACACCCTTCAGGGTAAACCATAACCCTAATATTGCCATTAGGTGTATAACTGGTAGGAATGAATGATTGTGTATCAATATAAGATTTCCTATATTCTTTCAGATATCAACTCAATCCATTATTTCAATTGGAAGCAGTTATATTATTTATTCACAGTATGGTCTATTCATGCATTATCTCTATATTCATAGACCCAGGGTACACCTATTTGTACCCCCAAATACTAATTAATACGTCTTCAACATATTGCTCCCAGCAATGGTGGAAGAAATACTCATGTCACCTGATCTACATATACATTTGATCACTGTCATATTCTGGACACAAAATGCAAAGGTCACACTTATGATTGTAGCAAAGCCTAATTGGAAAGTGAGCATGGATTACTAAAAACTTCCTTCTCCAGGTTGCCTAATGCTCTCCAATGTCAATCCTATTGGTGACTACACACTTGTTTCTTACTAAGATTACATATTCAACCTCAACCCTGTTGAAAATGTCTAATCCTATCACTCACCTTATACTTTGCCTGATTTCCTACTGTCTCTATTGATATCTGCTTTCCTACCTATTTTTCCCCAGTTCATCATTGTGACTGACTCTTCACATGTGCTGACATTTACATTCACTCTCTAACCGACACCCAATTGCTAAAGAACTTTTGGTCCAAATTTTACACTCACTCTTCTTCCTAAACCTACCGACTAGCTTCCTAATCTTACCTACTCTCCCTTTTTGACTGGATGTTCTCTTCTACATTCAATCATCCAAGGTACATGGTCCTATGCCATTGTATACCAATTTATCTGAGACATCTGTGCAGAATGTAATTCAAAGCTACGTATCCCAATCAAGGGCCCAATGCCCTTCTGGCCTTCAAATCTTACTTAGATTTCTGTTTTCATACATATATTTCACCTATGTATGATTATAAATATCGCAGGTTCCCAATACCATTCTACAACCAGCAGAATGATTCCTAACCCAAATCGAACATGTTCTTAACCCTAACCAGACACTGTTCCCTCAATCTAACTTTCCAGAAGAGCAGGGACAGAGTTGGTCTTACAATACAGGAATGGAGGAGATCTTCCACCTGCTGAGAACCTCAAAGGTCCATGCAGAAATGAACCCTGGAGAAGATGTAGGCAGCTATGAAGGACCTGAGAGAGCAAAAGTCATCTTCCATGGCAAACAACCTGGTCAGGATGAAGGGATGTGTCTGAATGAGCCTCTCTCTTCTTAATGTAGACAAGATGGACCAAACCAGACCTGTGTGGAGAGCTGTTCCTTGGTGCCTATGGTTGATATTCCATTCTAACTTGTGAAAGTGTCACTGGAAGCAGGGGCAGCCTCCATCTCCTGGGACCCCTGCAAGCAACTGTTAGGACACAGTGGTTGCCAGGCAGTGACCTCATTCAGTTCCTGAAGGAAGTGACCTCACCTCACTTCCTTGGTGATGGAACTCTCTGAACTTGGGATCCAGGAAGCCAGGCACCCGGAGGCAGTCCCAGTCCCAGTCCCAGTGGGCTCACTTGTTTGGATTTACCAAGGACAGAGACAGTCTTCCTTGGTCCCTACTGATGTGAGGATGGCCAAATGCCAGGAAAGCACTGAAGAGGGCCTGGCCTGAGAAAGCAGGTAGTGGCTCACCGCTGGCTCCTGACAACCTCACAGAGTTGGCCAAGGAGGCCAGATCTGAGACAGGACAGGCCATTTCGGGGCAACGTAGTATGGCCCAGCAGTCAGACGACACTCCGGGTAGTCACAGACCTACTTGGGGGAAGGAGGTGCCTTTGTGGGTGTGGGGATGAGTTTGTGGATTTGTCTCATGTTCTAAGAATAGGTAGGAAAGGCGGTTTGTTTGTTTGGAGTGGACTGTTTCCAGTAAGTCTTTGGACAAGGCGAGTGTTTCTAAGTTTGTGTATCTCACTGTGTCCCTGGTTGTAGACATTAGAAAAGAGAATGCATCAATGGATGTGTCCTGTCTAGTAGAAAGCTTCCCAGAATTCATCCTGCCCAATTTGTGAATGGACTGCGGCTTGCCTTATGGATGGGCAACACCTACTATCTTCCTAAGTTCCTGTTTTCTTCCTGCATTCTGGCCACTCTCCAGAATAGGCTCATGGTTTTGTGTCCAAGATATGTACCACCTCCAAGCTCTGTGACATGGCCATGTACTGGATAGCTGAAAGGAAGTGTGAGCATGTCAGAAATCTCAGATATCAGTGGGACCAATAAAGTCTCAGTGGAGAAAGCCTGCTTTGGGCCTTTTGCTTACCTATTGTTCTGTTGCCCTGAATGTCAGGAAGGCCTTTGCCTCAGGGCACCCCTTTGTGAAGCCTGAAGAAAACAGTTTTCAAATGGAAATGAATGGGCATCACCTGTGGCTCTTTGCTTCATTGCTTTGCAAAGGGATGTGTCTGAATCAGCCTCTTGGCCCTGTGTGAGGCTGTGGCTTAGATTGTCAGCACCTGATGGATTGAAGAAAGATGCCATGTGTGCATCCAAAGCGAAAATGGCAAAAAAGCAGTCATTTGGGATGAAGTCTCTCGCCTTCCTCTGTAAGGTTCCTGACCTCCATCAAGAGAGCATAGGGATGCTTTGGGTCAAATGAGTTCTTCAAAGCCCTGCAGAGGCTAGCCCATAGGTGCTTGGGTTTTCTCCTGACTCCAATTCACACAAAGAATCTATACCCCGCAGTCAGTAGGCCTCAAATTGGAGAAGAAGAGCAGTATTAAAGGCAGGCCTATTTGATCACTCCTGGTGCACAGGAAGGCTGTCCAGGCCACGCTGATATCAGGCAAATGAGGGGCAAGGGAGCTTATTGTGGACACTGTCTTGGGCTGCGCCCCTGATGGAAACCTCCAGCCAGAGGTTATGATGAGTGTGTATATGGAAGTAGATGAGGGCCATGTGGCAGTGTTTTGGTTGGAATTGTGGTCCTTTGTGTGGCGGTTGGAAGAGATGACTGGGTCCACCTTGGCGTGAACTCTGGTGTGATTCCCCTTGGAGACTGAGTTCTGGAACTGACCTCAGAGAAGTATTGCCATGAACTGTGTTGAGATTTTAGTAGGCCACGCATGAGAGTCGCCTTTGGAAAATGAGATCTAGGCCCAGGTTGGCTTTCCACAGAGCACTGGGAATCTCAGCCAGGATATCACATGATTTTATTCTTACACACCTGGCAGCCATCGTTGAGAGTCAAAACACACATGGACCTCACATGGTAGACCTCAATGGGCCTGGCTTCATGCGACCTTTTGGCCACTCTTTGGGAAGCCTTGTTTGTGAGAGTTCTCCAGAGCTTTCATTGAAATGAGCTTCCTCACCATTTAATGGTTCCTGAATGAATGGAAACCCACAGTGCCTCCAACTTCATCCTTGAAAAATGGCTAGATAAATACCATGAAATTTTTAAGTTCCCATGACCAGGTGGCACTGGAGAACCTTTGGATGTCCTGTTGCTGATCAGGAGTGTACCAGACAGTGCCTTGATTGACTGGGTGTCATGAAAATGGTGTAGAACAGAGATGCCAGTAAGTTGGGGCCTGCTGAGTAGTGGGCCTAGAGAAGTGGTGTGCAGGAGTGTGATAAAACATCTGTGGTAGGGCCATGTGGATCTGACATTGGCTTCCAAATGGCTTGTGACTGACATGGTGCAGCCGGCAGACACTTATATGTAAAGGCATCTTGTTATATGGAGAGGTTTCAGGGCAATGTTCAGAATCAGGTTGCTAGGGTCAAGGGGGCATGCTCTGTGGGATAGAAGACTGGTTGGTGCATTCTCCTAGGACCCTGACCCACCACACGTGACAGAACTCCCTCCTGCACTGTGTCCCAGTTGAACTCCTTGTATTTCATGAAGCAAATACCAAACTCCCAGTGCAGCAGCAAGAAACACCAGGAAAAGTAGAGGAGGACCAAATGGCTTCACAGTCCACACGGGGAGACACTTAGCCTCCAGTGGCCACTGTGGACCTACAAAGAGAGAATTCAGCACTTCTGCCTCATGTTCATTGGAAAATCAGAAACCATGTCCTCCCATGTCCTCCAGGTCACATAGATGCAGACCCAGCTTTGATGGTCTCACTACAAAGGAAGCTAAAGCTCCTGACAACAACATAGATTTCAAGTGCCCAACCTCAGAGGCAGTTTCTCACGAAGTCTTTAGGCCAGCAGAGCTCCATGTTTGTGGAGTGTTTACCCTGTCCCTTACTTATGGAAACTCCTCTACCACCTCCAAGGTTGTGAACTCCTGAGCATTTTGCATTCCACATATGTATCCACAGATTTTCTAACTCTTCTCCTTGAGTTGCTTCTTCCTTGGGGCGAAGGTCATGTCAAGGCATTGTTCTGGATGAGAGTGGGAAGATTTTTGTGTAGCACGTATTTGCATACACATTGGATTCATTTCCTATTTTCCATTTGAAATACTGATTCCCTGACACTAACCCATAACCTACTAGACTCTGACTATGAATCCTAATATGATGGAGACAAAGAACCCAAACAGAATAGAAATACAAGCAGTTCAGAGGAGGCATGGGTGTACAGTTGCACTTGCCTTTTGCATTATAAAGGGTAGGTGTTATCAATCTAGACCAATTGAATAGAAATAGTTCTCCATGTGTTTTTAAAGTTAACAAATATGTGAATTCCTGTCTCCCTTTCTCTGTAGCCTATTCAGCACATGTATTTTTACATGCACATATAGAATCCAACCTGGTATCCCACGTGTATTCTTGTGAGGTGGCTGACTTGGCAGATACAAATTGTGAGAAGAGATCACTCCTCCAAAACGCTGTTGGAACTGAAAATTCTACCTATGGGTGAGCTTCCTACTTGAACAACAGGATGCAAAAATCCATGTTCAGTAAAATAAATATTTTTGGATCTGTGGATGATATATATTTCATCATGAATTTCGAATGGCATATATATTTCGAATTTTTAATGTCTGTGTGTGTGTTCTGTGTGTGTGTGAGTATATATAGATATATATATACACACACACACACACAAAACTCTCTCCAGATTTTTCAAAATATGAAATATATGTGTCTTATGATACATTCCCTAAATTCATTCATGTTCATATATGTGGATTTATAATCATCTTTTCACAAGATTATTCTCAGAAATATTTATCCACCTGAAATACATATTTTTTTCCTAGTACTGAAAACTAACTTCAGTGGATGGTGCATAGAAATCCTAATCTTTCTACAGTAACTGACCCAGTTTAACATCAATGCAAATAGATTCCTATGGGACATGATGTGTATTTTGACGTTCATTTGATTCAACACTGGTACCTTACTATTTCTTCAGCTGATGCACATCATAGAATGTATATTTCATCCTCAAGTTTAAAAATTTCTAGGCATTTGGTTCACTTTCAATCCCTTCCTGCTTCAGAACACAAGTATTCCTCTATGTTTCTTGACTGGTTCCTTCATGAGACATCTTTCCAAACACATGATTTTCCATTTCCATAATCACTTTTGAAGCAAAACTCACACACCCTTCAGGGTAAACCATAACCCTAATATTGCCATTAGGTGTATAACTGGTAGGAATGAATGATTGTGTATCAATATAAGATTTCCTATATACTTTCAGATATCAACTCAATCCATTATTTCAATGGAAGCAGTTATATTATTTATTCACAGTATGGTCTATTCATGCATTATCTCTATATTCATAGACCCAGGGTACACCTATTTGTACCCCCAAATACTAATTAATACGTCTTCAACATATTGCTCCCAGCAATGGTGGAAGAAATACTCATGTCACCTGATCTACATATACATTTGATCACTGTCATATTCTGGACACAAAATGCAAAGGTCACACTTATGATTGTAGCAAAGCCTAATTGGAAAGTGAGCATGGATTACTAAAAACTTCCTTCTCCAGATTGCCTAATGCTCTCCAATGTCAATCCTATTGGTGACTACACACTTGTTTCTTCCTAAGATTACATATTCAACCTCAACCCTGTTGAAAATGTCTAATCCTATCACTCACCTTATACTTTGCCTGATTTCCTACTGTCTCTATTGATATCTGCTGTCCTACCTATTTTTCCCCAGTTCATCATTGTGACTGACTCTTCACATGTGCTGACATTTACATTCACTCTCTAACCGACACCCAATTGCTAAAGAACTTTTGGTCCAAATTTTACACTCACTCTTCTTCCTAAACCTACCGACTAGCTTCCTAATCTTACCTACTCTCCCTTTTTGACTGGATGTTCTCTTCTACATTCAATCATCCAAGGTACATGGTCCTATGCCATTGTATATCAATTTATCTGAGACATCTGTGCAGAATGTAATTCAAAGCTACGTATCCCAATCAAGGGCCCAATGCCATTCTGGGCCTTCAAATCTTACTTAGATTTCTGTTTTCATACATATATTTCTCCTATGTATGATTATAAATATCGCAGGTTCCCAATACCATTCTACAACCAGCAGAATGATTCCTAACCCAAATCGAACATGTTCTTAACCCTAACCAGACACTGTTCCCTCAATCTAACTTTCCAGAAGTGCAGGGACAGAGTTGGTCTTAAAATACAGGAATGGAGGGGATCTTCCACCTGCTGAGAACCTCAAAGGTCCATGCAGAAATGAACCTGGAGAAGATGTAGGCAGCTATGAAGGACCTGAGAGAGCAAAAGTCATCTTCCATGGCAAACAACCTGGTCAGGATGAAGGGATGTGTCTGAATGAGCCTCTGTCTTCTTAATGTAGACAAGATGGACCAAACCAGGCCTGTGTGGAGAGCTGTTCCTTGGTGCCTATGGTTGATATTCCATTCTAACTTGTGAAAGTGTCACAGGAAGCAGGGGCAGCCTCCATCTCCTGGGACCCCTGCAAGCAACTGTTAGGACACAGTGGTTGCCAGGCAGTGACCTCATTCAGTTCCTGAAGGAAGTGACCTCACCTCACTTCCTTGGTGATGGAACTCTCTGAACTTGGGATCCAGGAAGCCAGTCACCCGGAGGCAGTCCCAGTCCCAGTCCCCAGTGGGCTCACTTGTTTGGATTACCAAGGACAGAGTCAGTCTTCCTTGGTCCCTACTGATGTGAGGATGGCCAAATGCCCAGGAAAGCACTGAAGAGGGCCTGGCCTGAGAAAGCAGGTAGTGGCTCACCGCTGGCTCCTGACAACCTCACAGAGTTGGCCAAGGAGGCCAGATCTGAGACAGGACAGGCCATTTCGGGGCAACATAGTATGGCCCAGCAGTCAGACGACACTCCGGGTAGTCACAGACCTACTTGGGGAAGGAGGTGCCTTTGTGGGTGTGGGGGTGAGTTTGTGGATTTGTCTCATGTTCTGAGAATAGGTAGGAAAGGCGGTTTGTTTGTTTGGAGTGGACTGTTTCCAGTAAGTCTTTTGACAAGGCGAGTGCTTCTAAGTTTGTGTATCTCACTGTGTCCCTGGTTGTAGACATTAGAAAAGAGAATGCATCAATGGATGTGTCCTGTCTAGTAGAAACCTTCCCAGTATTCATCCTGCCCAATTTATGAATGGACTGCGGCTTGCCTTATGGATGGGCAACACCTATTATCCTCCTAATTTCCTGTTTTCTTCCTGCATTCTGGCCACTCTCCAGAATAGGCTCATGGTTTTGTGTCCAAGATATGTACCACCTCCAAGCTCTGTGACATGGCCATGTACTGGATAGCTGAAAGGAATGGTGAGCATGTCAGAAAACTCAGATATCAGTGGGACCAGTAAACTCTCAGTGGAGAAAGCCTGCTTTGGGCCTTTTGCTTACCTATGTTCTGTTGCCCTGAATGTCAGGAAGGCCTTTGCCTCAGGGCACCCCTTTGTGAAGCCTGAAGAAAACAGTTTTCAAAAGGAAATGAATGGGCATCACCTGTGGCTCTTTGCTTCATTGCTTTGCAAAGGGATGTGTCTGAATCAGCCTCTTGGCCCTGTGTGAGGCTGTGGCTTAGATTGTCAGCACCTGATGGATTGAAGAAAGATCCCATGTGTGCATCCAAAGCCAAAATGGCAAAAAAGCAGTCATTTGGGATGAAGTCTCTCGCCTTCCTCTGTAAGGTTCCTGACCTCCATCAAGAGAGCATAGGGATGCTTTGGGTCAAATGAGTTCTTCAAAGCCCTGCAGAGGCTAGCCCATAGGTGCTTGGGTTTTCTCCTGACTCCAATTCACACAAAGAATCTATACCCCCGCAGTCAGTAGGCCTCAAATTGGAGAAGCAGAGCAGTATTAAAGGCAGGGCCTATTTGATCACTCCTGGTGCACAGGAAGGCTGTCCAGGCCACCCTGATATTAGGCAAATGAGGGGCAAGGGAGCTTATTGTGGACACTGTCTTGGGCTGTGCCCCTGATGGAAACCTCCAGCCAGAGGTTATGATGAGTGTGTATATGGAAGAAGATGAGGGCCATGTGGCAGTGTTTTGGTTGGAATTGTGGTCCTTTTGTGGCGGTTGGAAGAGATGACTGGGTCCACCTTGGCGTGAACTCTGGTGTGATTCCCCTTGGAGACTGAGTTCTGGAACTGACCTCAGAGAAGTGTTGCCATGAACTGTGTTGATATTTTAGTAGGCCACGCATGAGATTCGCCCTTGGAAACTGAGATCTAGGCCCAGGTTGGCTTCCACAGAGCACTGGGAATCTCAGCCAGGATATCACATGATTTTATTCTTACACACCTGGCAGCCATCCTTAAGAGTCAAAACACACATGACCTCACATGGTAGACCTCTATGGGCCTGGCTTCATGCGACCTTTGGCCACTCTTTGGGAAGCCTTGTTTGTGAGAGTTCTCCAGAGCTTTCATTGAAATGAGCTTCCTCACCATTTAATGGTTCCTGAATGAATGGAAACCCACAGTGCCTCCAACTTCATCCTTGAAAAATGGCTAGATAAAATGCCATGAAATTTTTAAGTTCCCATGACCAGGTGGCACTGGAGAACCTTTGGATGTCCTGTTGCTGATCAGGAGTGTACCAGACAGTGCCTTGATTGACTGGGTTTCATGAAAATGGTGTAGAACAGAGATGCCAGTAAGTTGGGCCCTGCTGAGTAGTGGGCCTAGAGAAGTGGTGTGCAGGAGTGTGATAAAACATCTGTGGTAGGGCCATGTGGATCTGACATTGGCTTCCAAATGGCTTGTGACTGACATGGTGCAGCCGGCAGACACCTATAGCTAAAGGCATCTTGTTATATGGAGAGGTTTCAGGGCAATGTTCAGAATCAGGTTGCTAGGGTCAAGGGGGCAAGCTCTGTGGGATAGAAGACTGGTTGGTGCATTCTCCTAGGACCCTGACCCACCACACGTGACAGAACTCCCTCCTGTACTGTGTCCCAGTTGAACTCCTTTGTATTTCATGAAGCAAATACCAAACTCCCAGTGCAGCAGCAAGAAACACCAGGAAAAGTAGAGGAGGACCAAATGGCTTCACAGTCCACACGGAGACACTTAGCCTCCAGTGGCCACTGTGGACCTACAAAGAGAGAATTCAGCACTTCTGCCTCATGTTCATTGGAAAATCAGAAACCATGTCCTCCCATGTCCTCCAGGTCACATAGATGCAGACCCAGCTTTGATGGTCTCACTCCAAAGGAAGCTAAAGCTCCTGACAACAACATAGATTTCAAGTGCCCAACCTCAGAGGCAGTTTCTCACGAAGTCTTAGGCCAGCAGAGCTCCATGTTTGTGGAGTGTTTACCCTGTCCCTTACTTATGGAAACTCCTCTACCACCTCCAAGGTTGTGAACTCCTGAGCATTTTGCATTCCACATATGTATCCACAGATTTTCTAACTCTTCCCCTCGAGTTGCTTCTTCCTTGGGGCGAAGGTCATGTCAAGGCATTGTTCTGGATGAGAGTGGGAAGATTTTTGTGTAGCACGTATTTGCATACACATTGGATTCATTTCCTATTTTCCATTTGAAATACTGATTCCCTGACACTACCCCATAACCTACTAGACTCTGACTATGAATCCTAATATGATGGAGACAAAGAACCCAAACAGAATAGAAATACAAGCAGTTCAGAGGAGGCATGGTGTACAGTTGCACTTGCCTTTTGCATTATAAAGGGTAGGTGTTATCAATCTAGACCAATTGAATAGAAATAGTTCTCCATGTGTTTTTAAAGTTAACAAATATGTGAATTCCTGTCTCCCTTTCTCTGTAGCCTATTCAGCACATGTATTTTTACATGCACATATAGAATCCAACCTGGTATCCCACGTGTATTCTTGTGAGGTGGCTGACTTGGCAGATACAAATTGTGAGAAGAGATCACTCCTCCCAAACGCTGTTGGAACTGAAAATTCAACCTATGGGTGAGCTTCCTACTTGAACAACAGGATGCAAAAATCCATGTTCAGTAAAATAAATATTTATGGATCTGTGCATGATATATATTTCATCATGAATTTCGATTGGCATATATATTTTGAATTTTTAATGTCTGTGTGTGTGTTTTGTGTGTGTGTGTAGATATGGATATATATATACACACACACACACACTCTCCAGATTTTTCAAAATATGAAATATATGTGTCTTATGATACATTCCCTAAATACATTCATGTTCATATATGTGGATTTATAAACAACTTTTCACAAGATTATTCTCAGAAATATTTATCCACCTGAAATACATATTTTTTTCCTAGTACTGAAAACCTACTTCAGTGGATGGTGCATAGAAATCCTAATCTTTCTACAGTAACTGACCCAGTTTAACATCAATGCAAGTAGATTCCTATGGGACATGATGTGTATTTTGACGTTCATTTTGATTCAACACTGGTACCTTACTATTTCTTCAGCTGATGCACATCATAGGATGTATATTTCATCCTCAAGTTTGAAAATTTAGGGCATTTGGTTCACTTTCAATCCCTTCCTGCTTCAGAACACATGTATTCCTCCATGTTTCTTGACTGGTTCGTTCATGAGACTTCTTTCCAAACACATGATTTTCCATTTCCATAATCACTTTTGAAGCAAAACTCACACACCCTTCAGGGTAAACCATAACCCTAATATTGCCATTAGGTGTATAACTGGTAGGAATGAATGATTGTGTATCAATATAAGATTTCCTATATTCTTTCAGATATCAACTCAATCCATTATTTCAATTGGAAGCAGTTATATTATTTATTCACAGTATGGTCTATTCATGCATTATCTCTATATTCATAGACCCAGGGTACCACCTATTTGTACCCCCAAATACTAATTAATACGTCTTCAACATATTGCTCCCAGCAATGGTGGAAGAAAT
>NW_027554090.1:0-118820 GCF_045843805.1 Urocitellus parryii | reverse complement strand
GTGAACATACCTGAAGGAGTAATAAATAAAATTTTAATGTAACATATTGAGTGAAAACGTGGAATTAAAGTAAATTTTTCTTTCTTTCTTTCTTTTTCTTTCTTTCTTTCTTTCTTTATTTTTCTTTCTTTCTTTCTGTATTTCTTTCTTTCTTTTTTAGTAAATGCTCACTCTGAAAATAATATCATTGTTTTAATGGAGAGATTTTCAAATTGTTTTCTGAAAAGTAAATATTTTAATCTTTGTGGTAGGCATGGTGGGTAGATTTATCTCACATTATTTGATTCTACCATTGTAGAATTCAATAAACCATAGACAGTATGTAAATAAATCTAGTTATCAATTAATTTTTCTTGGGTCAGGTCTTTAGTGTTGTATTGACAAAGTCCACACTGAACCTCAGGTTGTCAAGGACAAATAAGTTTTGTTTTAGTATGTTTTCTGAATTTGCATTAAATACAATTATTTTGGTTTTGTGTGTAAAGATAAATTTTAATAAACACAGGTTCCACAAAAGTCCTACTGCTAAGTCAAACAAAATATTTAATACTCTACACAGAAACTCTGAAACATTTTCAAAGAAATATTTAAAAGCCTAAATAAATATGGTCAGATCCTTGCTCATGAATTAGAAGAGTCAGTGTGGCAAAACTGTTCACTTTCAACAAAGTTACCTGTAGATTCATTTTAGTAGTAAACAAAAATCTCCAGAGTGTGTGTGTGAGTGTGTGTGTGTATGTGCTTGTGTCTGTGTGTGTGCTATGTGTTTATGTGTGTGTGTATCTAAATTAGTAAGACGTTTTAAAAATTTTAGCATTGGCATGTTGAATAAGGCAGAAATATTTTTGAGAAGTGAATCATTAGATACCAAAAGTTTTTTTTTTTTCCGATTTTAGAAAAATAGTTTTCAGTGGCTCTGGGTGAGGAACAGTGTGTAGATGCCGAGTGCTCGGTTACATCAGGCAGCAGCCCCTCGAGGTGGTCCGTGGGTCCCCCTGCTGGTGGAAAAGATCCTCCCGGTTCTCCTTCTCCCGCACCACAGAAGACTGCTTCACTGCTCCTGTGGCCACTTCCTCTCCATCGGCGTGGACCAGCACAGTGCGGAAACTTTCGCCCGAGCCCCAGCTGCTCTGGCTCTTCCACACCAGGGTGGCGGGGGGCTGTGGGCCACCCCGGCACCAGCTGCCCACACCGTGACTGTCTGGCCGGCCCGCAGGACGTACTTGGGTGTGAACTTACAGGCGATCTCATCGCCCTCCAGGACCTGCCTCTTAATCCTCCAGTTCCCCAGGGACTGATCCTTGTCTGAGTCCTTCTTGAGCCGCAGGAACCTGCCCTCCAGGTCAGTCTCCTCCGTGCTGACGCTGCAGGTGGCCGAGGCCTGCTGGGCCAGGAGGAAGCTGCTGCTGCTGCTGCCCGAGCCAATGCTGCCCGAGCCAATGCCACTTGAGCCGCTGCCTGGGGGCTCCTCCGCCTCCAGACGCAGCCGCTTGCTTCGGCTTGAACGCCCAGCTCTGGACATGCTGCTGCTGCTGCTGCTCCAGGTGGCCCGTGAGATGGTGACCCGTGAGGAGGGGCTGGGAGCCAGCTTCAGCCTCTCCTCCTCGCCCTCTAGGAGCTTGCGGTAGGCGCTGATCTCCATGTCCAAGGTCAACTGGACGTCCAGCAACTCCTGGTACTCGGCCAGCTGTTGCTGCATCACATCACGCATCTCCATCATCTCCTGCTCCTTGGCGTCCAGCGTCTTCCGGAACTTCTCCCGCTCCTCAGTCCTGGCCCCTTCCAGCTCTCGGATGCGGTCCTCAGCAGCACTGGCCTGCTTCTGGAGGCTGGAGATCTGGTAGCTGGGGGACTCGATCCGCATGCGGGCCTCCTTCAGCTCCTCACCGGCAGCATACCAAAAGTTTTTATGAACACTTTTTAAGCTACAGTAATCAAGGCAGCTTTTTATAATACAAAAATATTCACAGAAAATTAGAATTAATCCTGAAACATAGTCACATAGACATGGAAATTGTATTGGAAACAAACCTACTACCGATCAACTTTATATTACACCATGTGTGGAAGTTAAATATACAAATGCAATCGGATGAAATCTGACTACTATTATATATCATACAAAAAAGAGATCAATGCAGAAAATAAATAAATATTTTTGAAGTTTGTAGAGGAGACTCTCTTTTTTTTTAAATATTTATTTATTTTTAGTTCTTGGCGGACACAACACCTTTGTTTGTTTGTGGTGCTGAGGATCGAACCCGGGCCGCACGCATGCCAGGCGAGCGCGCTACCGCTTGAGCCACATCCCCAGCCAAACAGAGGAGACTCTCTTAATGTTTTTGTCATCTGCGTACCTCACTTTCTTAGAGTGTTCTATTTTCAAATCAAGAAGATGATTTCCATCAATTAGATTACATTAAAATTAAAAGTATTCACTAAAATAAACTCCTTTTTAAAATTGATTCTTAAGACATTTTACTTAAAACCATTTTTTGTATTAGGTACTTTACACAAAGTTTTTTCATGGTATATGTACTCTGATTCCACATAAAAAACAATCCATTAAACAGGGAATACAGGGAATATGTTTCACAAATTTGTCATTTTATTTACTCTCTCTCTCTCTCTCTCTCTCTTTCTTCTTCTTCTTCTTCTTTTTCTTCTTCTTCTTCTTCTTCTTCTTCTTCTTCTTCTTCTTCTTCTTCTTCTTCTTCTTCTTCTTCTTCTTCTTCTTCTTCTTCTTCTTCTTCTTCTTCTTCTTCTTCTTCTTCTTCTTCGTGAACATACCTGAAGGAGTAATAAATAAAATTTTAATGTAACATATTGAGTGAAAACGTGGAATTAAAGTAAATTTTTCTTTCTTTCTTTCTTTTTTCTTTCTTTCTTTCTTTCTTTATTTTTCTTTCTTTCTTTCTGTATTTCTTTCTTTCTTTTTTAGTAAATGCTCACTCTGAAAATAATATCATTGTTTTAATGGAGAGATTTTCAAATTGTTTTCTGAAAAGTAAATATTTTAATCTTTGTGGTAGGCATGGTGGGTAGATTTATCTCACATTATTTGATTCTACCATTGTAGAATTCAATAAACCATAGACAGTATGTAAATAAATCTAGTTATCAATTAATTTTTCTTGGGTCAGGTCTTTAGTGTTGTATTGACAAAGTCCACACTGAACCTCAGGTTGTCAAGGACAAATAAGTTTTGTTTTAGTATGTTTTCTGAATTTGCATTAAATACAATTATTTTGGTTTTGTGTGTAAAGATAAATTTTAATAAACACAGGTTCCACAAAAGTCCTACTGCTAAGTCAAACAAAATATTTAATACTCTACACAGAAACTCTGAAACATTTTCAAAGAAATATTTAAAAGCCTAAATAAATATGGTCAGATCCTTGCTCATGAATTAGAAGAGTCAGTGTGGCAAAACTGTTCACTTTCAACAAAGTTACCTGTAGATTCATTTTAGTAGTAAACAAAAATCTCCAGAGTGTGTGTGTGAGTGTGTGTGTGTGTATGTGCTTGTGTCTGTGTGTGTGCTATGTGTTTATGTGTGTGTGTATCTAAATTAGTAAGACGTTTTAAAAATTTTAGCATTGGCATGTTGAATAAGGCAGAAATATTTTTGAGAAGTGAATCATTAGATACCAAAAGTTTTTTTTTTTTTTTTCCGATTTTAGAAAAATAGTTTTCAGTGGCTCTGGGTGAGGAACAGTGTGTAGATGCCGAGTGCTCGGTTACATCAGGCAGCAGCCCCTCGAGGTGGTCCGTGGGTCCCCCTGCTGGTGGAAAAGATCCTCCCGGTTCTCCTTCTCCCGCACCACAGAAGACTGCTTCACTGCTCCTGTGGCCACTTCCTCTCCATCGGCGTGGACCAGCACAGTGCGGAAACTTTCGCCCGAGCCCCAGCTGCTCTGGCTCTTCCACACCAGGGTGGCGGGGGGCTGTGGGCCACCCCGGCACCAGCTGCCCACACCGTGACTGTCTGGCCGGCCCGCAGGACGTACTTGGGTGTGAACTTACAGGCGATCTCATCGCCCTCCAGGACCTGCCTCTTAATCCTCCAGTTCCCCAGGGACTGATCCTTGTCTGAGTCCTTCTTGAGCCGCAGGAACCTGCCCTCCAGGTCAGTCTCCTCCGTGCTGACGCTGCAGGTGGCCGAGGCCTGCTGGGCCAGGAGGAAGCTGCTGCTGCTGCTGCCCGAGCCAATGCTGCCCGAGCCAATGCCACTTGAGCCGCTGCCTGGGGGCTCCTCCGCCTCCAGACGCAGCCGCTTGCTTCGGCTTGAACGCCCAGCTCTGGACATGCTGCTGCTGCTGCTGCTCCAGGTGGCCCGTGAGATGGTGACCCGTGAGGAGGGGCTGGCAGCCAGCTTCAGCCTCTCCTCCTCGCCCTCTAGGAGCTTGCGGTAGGCGCTGATCTCCATGTCCAAGGTCAACTGGACGTCCAGCAACTCCTGGTACTCGGCCAGCTGTTGCTGCATCACATCACGCATCTCCATCATCTCCTGCTCCTTGGCGTCCAGCGTCTTCCGGAACTTCTCCCGCTCCTCAGTCCTGGCCCCTTCCAGCTCTCGGATGCGGTCCTCAGCAGCACTGGCCTGCTTCTGGAGGCTGGAGATCTGGTAGCTGGGGGACTCGATCCGCATGCGGGCCTCCTTCAGCTCCTCACCGGCAGCATACCAAAAGTTTTTATGAACACTTTTTAAGCTACAGTAATCAAGGCAGCTTTTTATAATACAAAAATATTCACAGAAAATTAGAATTAATCCTGAAACATAGTCACATAGACATGGAAATTGTATTGGAAACAAACCTACTACCGATCAACTTTATATTACACCATGTGTGGAAGTTAAATATACAAATGCAATCGGATGAAATCTGACTACTATTATATACCATACAAAAAAGAGATCAATGCAGAAAATAAATAAATATTTTTGAAGTTTGTAGAGGAGACTCTCTTTTTTTTTTAAATATTTATTTATTTTTAGTTCTTGGCGGACACAACACCTTTGTTTGTTTGTGGTGCTGAGGATCGAACCCGGGCCGCACGCATGCCAGGCGAGCGCGCTACCGCTTGAGCCACATCCCCAGCCAAACAGAGGAGACTCTCTTAATGTTTTTGTCATCTGCGTACCTCACTTTCTTAGAGTGTTCTATTTTAAAATCAAGAAGATGATTTCCATAAATTAGATTACATTAAAATTAAAAGTATTCACTAAAATAAACTCCTTTTTAAAATTGATTCTTAAGACATTTTACTTAAAACCATTTTTTGTATTAGGTACTTTACACAAAGTTTTTTCATGGTATATGTACTCTGATTCCACATAAAAAAACAATCCATTAAACAGGGAATACAGGGAATATGTTTCACAAATTTGTCATTTTATTTACTCTCTCTCTCTCTCTCTCTCTTTCTTCTTCTTCTTCTTCTTTTTCTTCTTCTTCTTCTTCTTCTTCTTCTTCTTCTTCTTCTTCTTCTTCTTCTTCTTCTTCTTCTTCTTCGTGAACATACCTGAAGGAGTAATAAATAAAATTTTAATGTAACATATTGAGTGAAAACGTGGAATTAAAGTAAATTTTTCTTTCTTTCTTTCTTTTTTCTTTCTTTCTTTCTTTATTTATTTTTCTTTCTTTCTTTCTGTATTTCTTTCTTTCTTTTTTAGTAAATGCTCACTCTGAAAATAATATCATTGTTTTAATGGAGAGATTTTCAAATTGTTTTCTGAAAAGTAAATATTTTAATCTTTGTGGTAGGCATGGTGGGTAGATTTATCTCACATTATTTGATTCTACCATTGTAGAATTCAATAAACCATAGACAGTATGTAAATAAATCTAGTTATCAATTAATTTTTCTTGGGTCAGGTCTTTAGTGTTGTATTGACAAAGTCCACACTGAACCTCAGGTTGTCAAGGACAAATAAGTTTTGTTTTAGTATGTTTTCTGAATTTGCATTAAATACAATTATTTTGGTTTTGTGTGTAAAGATAAATTTTAATAAACACAGGTTCCACAAAAGTCCTACTGCTAAGTCAAACAAAATATTTAATACTCTACACAGAAACTCTGAAACATTTTCAAAGAAATATTTAAAAGCCTAAATAAATATGGTCAGATCCTTGCTCATGAATTAGAAGAGTCAGTGTGGCAAAACTGTTCACTTTCAACAAAGTTACCTGTAGATTCATTTTAGTAGTAAACAAAAATCTCCAGAGTGTGTGTGTGAGTGTGTGTGTGTGTATGTGCTTGTGTCTGTGTGTGTGCTATGTGTTTATGTGTGTGTGTATCTAAATTAGTAAGACGTTTTAAAAATTTTAGCATTGGCATGTTGAATAAGGCAGAAATATTTTTGAGAAGTGAATCATTAGATACCAAAAGTTTTTTTTTTTTTTTTTCCGATTTTAGAAAAATAGTTTTCAGTGGCTCTGGGTGAGGAACAGTGTGTAGATGCCGAGTGCTCGGTTACATCAGGCAGCAGCCCCTCGAGGTGGTCCGTGGGTCCCCCTGCTGGTGGAAAAGATCCTCCCGGTTCTCCTTCTCCCGCACCACAGAAGACTGCTTCACTGCTCCTGTGGCCACTTCCTCTCCATCGGCGTGGACCAGCACAGTGCGGAAACTTTCGCCCGAGCCCCAGCTGCTCTGGCTCTTCCACACCAGGGTGGCGGGGGGCTGTGGGCCACCCCGGCACCAGCTGCCCACACCGTGACTGTCTGGCCGGCCCGCAGGACGTACTTGGGTGTGAACTTACAGGCGATCTCATCGCCCTCCAGGACCTGCCTCTTAATCCTCCAGTTCCCCAGGGACTGATCCTTGTCTGAGTCCTTCTTGAGCCGCAGGAACCTGCCCTCCAGGTCAGTCTCCTCCGTGCTGACGCTGCAGGTGGCCGAGGCCTGCTGGGCCAGGAGGAAGCTGCTGCTGCTGCTGCCCGAGCCAATGCTGCCCGAGCCAATGCCACTTGAGCCGCTGCCTGGGGGCTCCTCCGCCTCCAGACGCAGCCGCTTGCTTCGGCTTGAACGCCCAGCTCTGGACATGCTGCTGCTGCTGCTGCTCCAGGTGGCCCGTGAGATGGTGACCCGTGAGGAGGGGCTGGGAGCCAGCTTCAGCCTCTCCTCCTCGCCCTCTAGGAGCTTGCGGTAGGCGCTGATCTCCATGTCCAAGGTCAACTGGACGTCCAGCAACTCCTGGTACTCGGCCAGCTGTTGCTGCATCACATCACGCATCTCCATCATCTCCTGCTCCTTGGCGTCCAGCGTCTTCCGGAACTTCTCCCGCTCCTCAGTCCTGGCCCCTTCCAGCTCTCGGATGCGGTCCTCAGCAGCACTGGCCTGCTTCTGGAGGCTGGAGATCTGGTAGCTGGGGACTCGATCCGCATGCGGGCCTCCTTCAGCTCCTCACCGGCAGCATACCAAAAGTTTTTATGAACACTTTTTAAGCTACAGTAATCAAGGCAGCTTTTTATAATACAAAAATATTCACAGAAAATTAGAATTAATCCTGAAACATAGTCACATAGACATGGAAATTGTATTGGAAACAAACCTACTACCGATCAACTTTATATTACACCATGTGTGGAAGTTAAATATACAAATGCAATCGGATGAAATCTGACTACTATTATATATCATACAAAAAAGAGATCAATGCAGAAAATAAATAAATATTTTTGAAGTTTGTAGAGGAGACTCTCTTTTTTTTTTAAATATTTATTTATTTTTAGTTCTTGGCGGACACAACACCTTTGTTTGTTTGTGGTGCTGAGGATCGAACCCGGGCCGCACGCATGCCAGGCGAGCGCGCTACCGCTTGAGCCACATCCCCAGCCAAACAGAGGAGACTCTCTTAATGTTTTTGTCATCTGCGTACCTCACTTTCTTAGAGTGTTCTATTTTAAAATCAAGAAGATGATTTCCATAAATTAGATTACATTAAAATTAAAAGTATTCACTAAAATAAACTCCTTTTTAAAATTGATTCTTAAGACATTTTACTTAAAACCATTTTTTGTATTAGGTACTTTACACAAAGTTTTTTCATGGTATATGTACTCTGATTCCACATAAAAAACAATCCATTAAACAGGGAATACAGGGAATATGTTTCACAAATTTGTCATTTTATTTACTCTCTCTCTCTCTCTCTCTCTCTCTTTCTTCTTCTTCTTCTTTTTCTTCTTCTTCTTCTTCTTCTTCTTCTTCTTCTTCTTCTTCTTCTTCGTGAACATACCTGAAGGAGTAATAAATAAAATTTTAATGTAACATATTGAGTGAAAACGTGGAATTAAAGTAAATTTTTCTTTCTTTCTTTCTTTTTTCTTTCTTTCTTTCTTTCTTTCTTTCTTTATTTTTCTTTCTTTCTTTCTGTATTTCTTTCTTTCTTTTTCAGTAAATGCTCACTCTGAAAATAATATCATTGTTTTAATGGAGAGATTTTCAAATTGTTTTCTGAAAAGTAAATATTTTAATCTTTGTGGTAGGCATGGTGGGTAGATTTATCTCACATTATTTGATTCTACCATTGTAGAATTCAATAAACCATAGACAGTATGTAAATAAATCTAGTTATCAATTAATTTTTCTTGGGTCAGGTCTTTAGTGTTGTATTGACAAAGTCCACACTGAACCTCAGGTTGTCAAGGACAAATAAGTTTTGTTTTAGTATGTTTTCTGAATTTGCATTAAATACAATTATTTTGGTTTTGTGTGTAAAGATAAATTTTAATAAACACAGGTTCCACAAAAGTCCTACTGCTAAGTCAAACAAAATATTTAATACTCTACACAGAAACTCTGAAACATTTTCAAAGAAATATTTAAAAGCCTAAATAAATATGGTCAGATCCTTGCTCATGAATTAGAAGAGTCAGTGTGGCAAAACTGTTCACTTTCAACAAAGTTACCTGTAGATTCATTTTAGTAGTAAACAAAAATCTCCAGAGTGTGTGTGTGAGTGTGTGTGTGTGTATGTGCTTGTGTCTGTGTGTGTGCTATGTGTTTATGTGTGTGTGTATCTAAATTAGTAAGACGTTTTAAAAATTTTAGCATTGGCATGTTGAATAAGGCAGAAATATTTTTGAGAAGTGAATCATTAGATACCAAAAGTTTTTTTTTTTTTTTTCCGATTTTAGAAAAATAGTTTTCAGTGGCTCTGGGTGAGGAACAGTGTGTAGATGCCGAGTGCTCGGTTACATCAGGCAGCAGCCCCTCGAGGTGGTCCGTGGGTCCCCCTGCTGGTGGAAAAGATCCTCCCGGTTCTCCTTCTCCCGCACCACAGAAGACTGCTTCACTGCTCCTGTGGCCACTTCCTCTCCATCGGCGTGGACCAGCACAGTGCGGAAACTTTCGCCCGAGCCCCAGCTGCTCTGGCTCTTCCACACCAGGGTGGCGGGGGGCTGTGGGCCACCCCGGCACCAGCTGCCCACACCGTGACTGTCTGGCCGGCCCGCAGGACGTACTTGGGTGTGAACTTACAGGCGATCTCATCGCCCTCCAGGACCTGCCTCTTAATCCTCCAGTTCCCCAGGGACTGATCCTTGTCTGAGTCCTTCTTGAGCCGCAGGAACCTGCCCTCCAGGTCAGTCTCCTCCGTGCTGACGCTGCAGGTGGCCGAGGCCTGCTGGGCCAGGAGGAAGCTGCTGCTGCTGCTGCCCGAGCCAATGCTGCCCGAGCCAATGCCACTTGAGCCGCTGCCTGGGGGCTCCTCCGCCTCCAGACGCAGCCGCTTGCTTCGGCTTGAACGCCCAGCTCTGGACATGCTGCTGCTGCTGCTGCTCCAGGTGGCCCGTGAGATGGTGACCCGTGAGGAGGGGCTGGGAGCCAGCTTCAGCCTCTCCTCCTCGCCCTCTAGGAGCTTGCGGTAGGCGCTGATCTCCATGTCCAAGGTCAACTGGACGTCCAGCAACTCCTGGTACTCGGCCAGCTGTTGCTGCATCACATCACGCATCTCCATCATCTCCTGCTCCTTGGCGTCCAGCGTCTTCCGGAACTTCTCCCGCTCCTCAGTCCTGGCCCCTTCCAGCTCTCGGATGCGGTCCTCAGCAGCACTGGCCTGCTTCTGGAGGCTGGAGATCTGGTAGCTGGGGGACTCGATCCGCATGCGGGCCTCCTTCAGCTCCTCACCGGCAGCATACCAAAAGTTTTTATGAACACTTTTTAAGCTACAGTAATCAAGGCAGCTTTTTATAATACAAAAATATTCACAGAAAATTAGAATTAATCCTGAAACATAGTCACATAGACATGGAAATTGTATTGGAAACAAACCTACTACCGATCAACTTTATATTACACCATGTGTGGAAGTTAAATATACAAATGCAATCGGATGAAATCTGACTACTATTATATATCATACAAAAAAGAGATCAATGCAGAAAATAAATAAATATTTTTGAAGTTTGTAGAGGAGACTCTCTTTTTTTTTTAAATATTTATTTATTTTTAGTTCTTGGCGGACACAACACCTTTGTTTGTTTGTGGTGCTGAGGATCGAACCCGGGCCGCACGCATGCCAGGCGAGCGCGCTACCGCTTGAGCCACATCCCCAGCCAAACAGAGGAGACTCTCTTAATGTTTTTGTCATCTGCGTACCTCACTTTCTTAGAGTGTTCTATTTTAAAATCAAGAAGATGATTTCCATAAATTAGATTACATTAAAATTAAAAGTATTCACTAAAATAAACTCCTTTTTAAAATTGATTCTTAAGACATTTTACTTAAAACCATTTTTTGTATTAGGTACTTTACACAAAGTTTTTTCATGGTATATGTACTCTGATTCCACATAAAAAACAATCCATTAAACAGGGAATACAGGGAATATGTTTCACAAATTTGTCATTTTATTTACTCTCTCTCTCTCTCTCTCTCTTTCTTCTTCTTCTTCTTCTTTTTCTTCTTCTTCTTCTTCTTCTTCTTCTTCTTCTTCTTCTTCTTCTTCTTCTTCTTCTTCTTCTTCTTCTTCTTCGTGAACATACCTGAAGGAGTAATAAATAAAATTTTAATGTAACATATTGAGTGAAAACGTGGAATTAAAGTAAATTTTTCTTTCTTTCTTTCTTTTTTCTTTCTTTCTTTCTTTCTTTCTTTATTTTTCTTTCTTTCTTTCTGTATTTCTTTCTTTCTTTTTCAGTAAATGCTCACTCTGAAAATAATATCATTGTTTTAATGGAGAGATTTTCAAATTGTTTTCTGAAAAGTAAATATTTTAATCTTTGTGGTAGGCATGGTGGGTAGATTTATCTCACATTATTTGATTCTACCATTGTAGAATTCAATAAACCATAGACAGTATGTAAATAAATCTAGTTATCAATTAATTTTTCTTGGGTCAGGTCTTTAGTGTTGTATTGACAAAGTCCACACTGAACCTCAGGTTGTCAAGGACAAATAAGTTTTGTTTTAGTATGTTTTCTGAATTTGCATTAAATACAATTATTTTGGTTTTGTGTGTAAAGATAAATTTTAATAAACACAGGTTCCACAAAAGTCCTACTGCTAAGTCAAACAAAATATTTAATACTCTACACAGAAACTCTGAAACATTTTCAAAGAAATATTTAAAAGCCTAAATAAATATGGTCAGATCCTTGCTCATGAATTAGAAGAGTCAGTGTGGCAAAACTGTTCACTTTCAACAAAGTTACCTGTAGATTCATTTTAGTAGTAAACAAAAATCTCCAGAGTGTGTGTGTGAGTGTGTGTGTGTGTATGTGCTTGTGTCTGTGTGTGTGCTATGTGTTTATGTGTGTGTGTATCTAAATTAGTAAGACGTTTTAAAAATTTTAGCATTGGCATGTTGAATAAGGCAGAAATATTTTTGAGAAGTGAATCATTAGATACCAAAAGTTTTTTTTTTTTTTTTCCGATTTTAGAAAAATAGTTTTCAGTGGCTCTGGGTGAGGAACAGTGTGTAGATGCCGAGTGCTCGGTTACATCAGGCAGCAGCCCCTCGAGGTGGTCCGTGGGTCCCCCTGCTGGTGGAAAAGATCCTCCCGGTTCTCCTTCTCCCGCACCACAGAAGACTGCTTCACTGCTCCTGTGGCCACTTCCTCTCCATCGGCGTGGACCAGCACAGTGCGGAAACTTTCGCCCGAGCCCCAGCTGCTCTGGCTCTTCCACACCAGGGTGGCGGGGGGCTGTGGGCCACCCCGGCACCAGCTGCCCACACCGTGACTGTCTGGCCGGCCCGCAGGACGTACTTGGGTGTGAACTTACAGGCGATCTCATCGCCCTCCAGGACCTGCCTCTTAATCCTCCAGTTCCCCAGGGACTGATCCTTGTCTGAGTCCTTCTTGAGCCGCAGGAACCTGCCCTCCAGGTCAGTCTCCTCCGTGCTGACGCTGCAGGTGGCCGAGGCCTGCTGGGCCAGGAGGAAGCTGCTGCTGCTGCTGCCCGAGCCAATGCTGCCCGAGCCAATGCCACTTGAGCCGCTGCCTGGGGGCTCCTCCGCCTCCAGACGCAGCCGCTTGCTTCGGCTTGAACGCCCAGCTCTGGACATGCTGCTGCTGCTGCTGCTCCAGGTGGCCCGTGAGATGGTGACCCGTGAGGAGGGGCTGGGAGCCAGCTTCAGCCTCTCCTCCTCGCCCTCTAGGAGCTTGCGGTAGGCGCTGATCTCCATGTCCAAGGTCAACTGGACGTCCAGCAACTCCTGGTACTCGGCCAGCTGTTGCTGCATCACATCACGCATCTCCATCATCTCCTGCTCCTTGGCGTCCAGCGTCTTCCGGAACTTCTCCCGCTCCTCAGTCCTGGCCCCTTCCAGCTCTCGGATGCGGTCCTCAGCAGCACTGGCCTGCTTCTGGAGGCTGGAGATCTGGTAGCTGGGGGACTCGATCCGCATGCGGGCCTCCTTCAGCTCCTCACCGGCAGCATACCAAAAGTTTTTATGAACACTTTTTAAGCTACAGTAATCAAGGCAGCTTTTTATAATACAAAAATATTCACAGAAAATTAGAATTAATCCTGAAACATAGTCACATAGACATGGAAATTGTATTGGAAACAAACCTACTACCGATCAACTTTATATTACACCATGTGTGGAAGTTAAATATACAAATGCAATCGGATGAAATCTGACTACTATTATATATCATACAAAAAAGAGATCAATGCAGAAAATAAATAAATATTTTTGAAGTTTGTAGAGGAGACTCTCTTTTTTTTTTAAATATTTATTTATTTTTAGTTCTTGGCGGACACAACACCTTTGTTTGTTTGTGGTGCTGAGGATCGAACCCGGGCCGCACGCATGCCAGGCGAGCGCGCTACCGCTTGAGCCACATCCCCAGCCAAACAGAGGAGACTCTCTTAATGTTTTTGTCATCTGCGTACCTCACTTTCTTAGAGTGTTCTATTTTAAAATCAAGAAGATGATTTCCATAAATTAGATTACATTAAAATTAAAAGTATTCACTAAAATAAACTCCTTTTTAAAATTGATTCTTAAGACATTTTACTTAAAACCATTTTTTGTATTAGGTACTTTACACAAAGTTTTTTCATGGTATATGTACTCTGATTCCACATAAAAAACAATCCATTAAACAGGGAATACAGGGAATATGTTTCACAAATTTGTCATTTTATTTACTCTCTCTCTCTCTCTCTCTCTCTCTTTCTTCTTCTTCTTCTTTTTCTTCTTCTTCTTCTTCTTCTTCTTCTTCTTCTTCTTCTTCTTCTGCTTCTTCTTCTTCTTCTTCTTCTTCTTCTTCTTCTTCTTCTTCTTCTTCTTCTTCTTCTTCGTGAACATACCTGAAGGAGTAATAAATAAAATTTTAATGTAACATATTGAGTGAAAACGTGGAATTAAAGTAAATTTTTCTTTCTTTCTTTCTTTTTTCTTTCTTTCTTTCTTTCTTTATTTTTCTTTCTTTCTTTCTGTATTTCTTTCTTTCTTTTTCAGTAAATGCTCACTCTGAAAATAATATCATTGTTTTAATGGAGAGATTTTCAAATTGTTTTCTGAAAAGTAAATATTTTAATCTTTGTGGTAGGCATGGTGGGTAGATTTATCTCACATTATTTGATTCTACCATTGTAGAATTCAATAAACCATAGACAGTATGTAAATAAATCTAGTTATCAATTAATTTTTCTTGGGTCAGGTCTTTAGTGTTGTATTGACAAAGTCCACACTGAACCTCAGGTTGTCAAGGACAAATAAGTTTTGTTTTAGTATGTTTTCTGAATTTGCATTAAATACAATTATTTTGGTTTTGTGTGTAAAGATAAATTTTAATAAACACAGGTTCCACAAAAGTCCTACTGCTAAGTCAAACAAAATATTTAATACTCTACACAGAAACTCTGAAACATTTTCAAAGAAATATTTAAAAGCCTAAATAAATATGGTCAGATCCTTGCTCATGAATTAGAAGAGTCAGTGTGGCAAAACTGTTCACTTTCAACAAAGTTACCTGTAGATTCATTTTAGTAGTAAACAAAAATCTCCAGAGTGTGTGTGTGAGTGTGTGTGTGTGTATGTGCTTGTGTCTGTGTGTGTGCTATGTGTTTATGTGTGTGTGTATCTAAATTAGTAAGACGTTTTAAAAATTTTAGCATTGGCATGTTGAATAAGGCAGAAATATTTTTGAGAAGTGAATCATTAGATACCAAAAGTTTTTTTTTTTTTTCGATTTTAGAAAAATAGTTTTCAGTGGCTCTGGGTGAGGAACAGTGTGTAGATGCCGAGTGCTCGGTTACATCAGGCAGCAGCCCCTCGAGGTGGTCCGTGGGTCCCCCTGCTGGTGGAAAAGATCCTCCCGGTTCTCCTTCTCCCGCACCACAGAAGACTGCTTCACTGCTCCTGTGGCCACTTCCTCTCCATCGGCGTGGACCAGCACAGTGCGGAAACTTTCGCCCGAGCCCCAGCTGCTCTGGCTCTTCCACACCAGGGTGGCGGGGGGCTGTGGGCCACCCCGGCACCAGCTGCCCACACCGTGACTGTCTGGCCGGCCCGCAGGACGTACTTGGGTGTGAACTTACAGGCGATCTCATCGCCCTCCAGGACCTGCCTCTTAATCCTCCAGTTCCCCAGGGACTGATCCTTGTCTGAGTCCTTCTTGAGCCGCAGGAACCTGCCCTCCAGGTCAGTCTCCTCCGTGCTGACGCTGCAGGTGGCCGAGGCCTGCTGGGCCAGGAGGAAGCTGCTGCTGCTGCTGCCCGAGCCAATGCTGCCCGAGCCAATGCCACTTGAGCCGCTGCCTGGGGGCTCCTCCGCCTCCAGACGCAGCCGCTTGCTTCGGCTTGAACGCCCAGCTCTGGACATGCTGCTGCTGCTGCTGCTCCAGGTGGCCCGTGAGATGGTGACCCGTGAGGAGGGGCTAGGAGCCAGCTTCAGCCTCTCCTCCTCGCCCTCTAGGAGCTTGCGGTAGGCGCTGATCTCCATGTCCAAGGTCAACTGGACGTCCAGCAACTCCTGGTACTCGGCCAGCTGTTGCTGCATCACATCACGCATCTCCATCATCTCCTGCTCCTTGGCGTCCAGCGTCTTCCGGAACTTCTCCCGCTCCTCAGTCCTGGCCCCTTCCAGCTCTCGGATGCGGTCCTCAGCAGCACTGGCCTGCTTCTGGAGGCTGGAGATCTGGTAGCTGGGGGACTCGATCCGCATGCGGGCCTCCTTCAGCTCCTCACCGGCAGCATACCAAAAGTTTTTATGAACACTTTTTAAGCTACAGTAATCAAGGCAGCTTTTTATAATACAAAAATATTCACAGAAAATTAGAATTAATCCTGAAACATAGTCACATAGACATGGAAATTGTATTGGAAACAAACCTACTACCGATCAACTTTATATTACACCATGTGTGGAAGTTAAATATACAAATGCAATCGGATGAAATCTGACTACTATTATATATCATACAAAAAAGAGATCAATGCAGAAAATAAATAAATATTTTTGAAGTTTGTAGAGGAGACTCTCTTTTTTTTTTAAATATTTATTTATTTTTAGTTCTTGGCGGACACAACACCTTTGTTTGTTTGTGGTGCTGAGGATCGAACCCGGGCCGCACGCATGCCAGGCGAGCGCGCTACCGCTTGAGCCACATCCCCAGCCAAACAGAGGAGACTCTCTTAATGTTTTTGTCATCTGCGTACCTCACTTTCTTAGAGTGTTCTATTTTAAAATCAAGAAGATGATTTCCATAAATTAGATTACATTAAAATTAAAAGTATTCACTAAAATAAACTCCTTTTTAAAATTGATTCTTAAGACATTTTACTTAAAACCATTTTTTGTATTAGGTACTTTACACAAAGTTTTTTCATGGTATATGTACTCTGATTCCACATAAAAAACAATCCATTAAACAGGGAATACAGGGAATATGTTTCACAAATTTGTCATTTTATTTACTCTCTCTCTCTCTCTCTCTCTTTCTTCTTCTTCTTCTTTTTCTTCTTCTTCTTCTTCTTCTTCTTCTTCTTCTTCTTCTTCTTCTTCTGCTTCTTCTTCTTCTTCTTCTTCTTCTTCTTCTTCTTCTTCTTCTTCTTCTTCTTCTTCTTCGTGAACATACCTGAAGGAGTAATAAATAAAATTTTAATGTAACATATTGAGTGAAAACGTGGAATTAAAGTAAATTTTTCTTTCTTTCTTTCTTTTTTCTTTCTTTCTTTCTTTCTTTCTTTATTTTTCTTTCTTTCTTTCTGTATTTCTTTCTTTCTTTTTCAGTAAATGCTCACTCTGAAAATAATATCATTGTTTTAATGGAGAGATTTTCAAATTGTTTTCTGAAAAGTAAATATTTTAATCTTTGTGGTAGGCATGGTGGGTAGATTTATCTCACATTATTTGATTCTACCATTGTAGAATTCAATAAACCATAGACAGTATGTAAATAAATCTAGTTATCAATTAATTTTTCTTGGGTCAGGTCTTTAGTGTTGTATTGACAAAGTCCACACTGAACCTCAGGTTGTCAAGGACAAATAAGTTTTGTTTTAGTATGTTTTCTGAATTTGCATTAAATACAATTATTTTGGTTTTGTGTGTAAAGATAAATTTTAATAAACACAGGTTCCACAAAAGTCCTACTGCTAAGTCAAACAAAATATTTAATACTCTACACAGAAACTCTGAAACATTTTCAAAGAAATATTTAAAAGCCTAAATAAATATGGTCAGATCCTTGCTCATGAATTAGAAGAGTCAGTGTGGCAAAACTGTTCACTTTCAACAAAGTTACCTGTAGATTCATTTTAGTAGTAAACAAAAATCTCCAGAGTGTGTGTGTGAGTGTGTGTGTGTGTATGTGCTTGTGTCTGTGTGTGTGCTATGTGTTTATGTGTGTGTGTATCTAAATTAGTAAGACGTTTTAAAAATTTTAGCATTGGCATGTTGAATAAGGCAGAAATATTTTTGAGAAGTGAATCATTAGATACCAAAAGTTTTTTTTTTTTTTCCGATTTTAGAAAAATAGTTTTCAGTGGCTCTGGGTGAGGAACAGTGTGTAGATGCCGAGTGCTCGGTTACATCAGGCAGCAGCCCCTCGAGGTGGTCCGTGGGTCCCCCTGCTGGTGGAAAAGATCCTCCCGGTTCTCCTTCTCCCGCACCACAGAAGACTGCTTCACTGCTCCTGTGGCCACTTCCTCTCCATCGGCGTGGACCAGCACAGTGCGGAAACTTTCGCCCGAGCCCCAGCTGCTCTGGCTCTTCCACACCAGGGTGGCGGGGGGCTGTGGGCCACCCCGGCACCAGCTGCCCACACCGTGACTGTCTGGCCGGCCCGCAGGACGTACTTGGGTGTGAACTTACAGGCGATCTCATCGCCCTCCAGGACCTGCCTCTTAATCCTCCAGTTCCCCAGGGACTGATCCTTGTCTGAGTCCTTCTTGAGCCGCAGGAACCTGCCCTCCAGGTCAGTCTCCTCCGTGCTGACGCTGCAGGTGGCCGAGGCCTGCTGGGCCAGGAGGAAGCTGCTGCTGCTGCTGCCCGAGCCAATGCTGCCCGAGCCAATGCCACTTGAGCCGCTGCCTGGGGGCTCCTCCGCCTCCAGACACAGCCGCTTGCTTCGGCTTGAACGCCCAGCTCTGGACATGCTGCTGCTGCTGCACCAGGTGGCCCGTGAGATGGTGACCCGTGAGGAGGGGCTGGGAGCCAGCTTCAGCCTCTCCTCCTCGCCCTCTAGGAGCTTGCGGTAGGCGCTGATCTCCATGTCCAAGGTCAACTGGACGTCCAGCAACTCCTGGTACTCGGCCAGCTGTTGCTGCATCACATCACGCATCTCCATCATCTCCTGCTCCTTGGCGTCCAGCGTCTTCCGGAACTTCTCCCGCTCCTCAGTCCTGGCCCCTTCCAGCTCTCGGATGCGGTCCTCAGCAGCACTGGCCTGCTTCTGGAGGCTGGAGATCTGGTAGCTGGGGGACTCGATCCGCATGCGGGCCTCCTTCAGCTCCTCACCGGCAGCATACCAAAAGTTTTTATGAACACTTTTTAAGCTACAGTAATCAAGGCAGCTTTTTATAATACAAAAATATTCACAGAAAATTAGAATTAATCCTGAAACATAGTCACATAGACATGGAAATTGTATTGGAAACAAACCTACTACCGATCAACTTTATATTACACCATGTGTGGAAGTTAAATATACAAATGCAATCGGATGAAATCTGACTACTATTATATATCATACAAAAAAGAGATCAATGCAGAAAATAAATAAATATTTTTGAAGTTTGTAGAGGAGACTCTCTTTTTTTTTTAAATATTTATTTATTTTTAGTTCTTGGCGGACACAACACCTTTGTTTGTTTGTGGTGCTGAGGATCGAACCCGGGCCGCACGCATGCCAGGCGAGCGCGCTACCGCTTGAGCCACATCCCCAGCCAAACAGAGGAGACTCTCTTAATGTTTTTGTCATCTGCGTACCTCACTTTCTTAGAGTGTTCTATTTTAAAATCAAGAAGATGATTTCCATAAATTAGATTACATTAAAATTAAAAGTATTCACTAAAATAAACTCCTTTTTAAAATTGATTCTTAAGACATTTTACTTAAAACCATTTTTTGTATTAGGTACTTTACACAAAGTTTTTTCATGGTATATGTACTCTGATTCCACATAAAAAACAATCCATTAAACAGGGAATACAGGGAATATGTTTCACAAATTTGTCATTTTATTTACTCTCTCTCTCTCTCTCTCTCTCTTTCTTCTTCTTCTTCTTTTTCTTCTTCTTCTTCTTCTTCTTCTTCTTCTTCTTCTTCTTCTTCTTCTTCTTCTTCTTCTTCTTCTTCGTGAACATACCTGAAGGAGTAATAAATAAAATTTTAATGTAACATATTGAGTGAAAACGTGGAATTAAAGTAAATTTTTCTTTCTTTCTTTCTTTTTTCTTTCTTTCTTTCTTTCTTTATTTTTCTTTCTTTCTTTCTGTATTTCTTTCTTTCTTTTTCAGTAAATGCTCACTCTGAAAATAATATCATTGTTTTAATGGAGAGATTTTCAAATTGTTTTCTGAAAAGTAAATATTTTAATCTTTGTGGTAGGCATGGTGGGTAGATTTATCTCACATTATTTGATTCTACCATTGTAGAATTCAATAAACCATAGACAGTATGTAAATAAATCTAGTTATCAATTAATTTTTCTTGGGTCAGGTCTTTAGTGTTGTATTGACAAAGTCCACACTGAACCTCAGGTTGTCAAGGACAAATAAGTTTTGTTTTAGTATGTTTTCTGAATTTGCATTAAATACAATTATTTTGGTTTTGTGTGTAAAGATAAATTTTAATAAACACAGGTTCCACAAAAGTCCTACTGCTAAGTCAAACAAAATATTTAATACTCTACACAGAAACTCTGAAACATTTTCAAAGAAATATTTAAAAGCCTAAATAAATATGGTCAGATCCTTGCTCATGAATTAGAAGAGTCAGTGTGGCAAAACTGTTCACTTTCAACAAAGTTACCTGTAGATTCATTTTAGTAGTAAACAAAAATCTCCAGAGTGTGTGTGTGAGTGTGTGTGTGTGTATGTGCTTGTGTCTGTGTGTGTGCTATGTGTTTATGTGTGTGTGTATCTAAATTAGTAAGACGTTTTAAAAATTTTAGCATTGGCATGTTGAATAAGGCAGAAATATTTTTGAGAAGTGAATCATTAGATACCAAAAGTTTTTTTTTTTTTTTCGATTTTAGAAAAATAGTTTTCAGTGGCTCTGGGTGAGGAACAGTGTGTAGATGCCGAGTGCTCGGTTACATCAGGCAGCAGCCCCTCGAGGTGGTCCGTGGGTCCCCCTGCTGGTGGAAAAGATCCTCCCGGTTCTCCTTCTCCCGCACCACAGAAGACTGCTTCACTGCTCCTGTGGCCACTTCCTCTCCATCGGCGTGGACCAGCACAGTGCGGAAACTTTCGCCCGAGCCCCAGCTGCTCTGGCTCTTCCACACCAGGGTGGCGGGGGGCTGTGGGCCACCCCGGCACCAGCTGCCCACACCGTGACTGTCTGGCCGGCCCGCAGGACGTACTTGGGTGTGAACTTACAGGCGATCTCATCGCCCTCCAGGACCTGCCTCTTAATCCTCCAGTTCCCCAGGGACTGATCCTTGTCTGAGTCCTTCTTGAGCCGCAGGAACCTGCCCTCCAGGTCAGTCTCCTCCGTGCTGACGCTGCAGGTGGCCGAGGCCTGCTGGGCCAGGAGGAAGCTGCTGCTGCTGCTGCCCGAGCCAATGCTGCCCGAGCCAATGCCACTTGAGCCGCTGCCTGGGGGCTCCTCCGCCTCCAGACGCAGCCGCTTGCTTCGGCTCGAACGCCCAGCTCTGGACATGCTGCTGCTGCTGCTGCTCCAGGTGGCCCGTGAGATGGTGACCCGTGAGGAGGGGCTAGGAGCCAGCTTCAGCCTCTCCTCCTCGCCCTCTAGGAGCTTGCGGTAGGCGCTGATCTCCATGTCCAAGGTCAACTGGACGTCCAGCAACTCCTGGTACTCGGCCAGCTGTTGCTGCATCACATCACGCATCTCCATCATCTCCTGCTCCTTGGCGTCCAGCGTCTTCCGGAACTTCTCCCGCTCCTCAGTCCTGGCCCCTTCCAGCTCTCGGATGCGGTCCTCAGCAGCACTGGCCTGCTTCTGGAGGCTGGAGATCTGGTAGCTGGGGGACTCGATCCGCATGCGGGCCTCCTTCAGCTCCTCACCGGCAGCATACCAAAAGTTTTTATGAACACTTTTTAAGCTACAGTAATCAAGGCAGCTTTTTATAATACAAAAATATTCACAGAAAATTAGAATTAATCCTGAAACATAGTCACATAGACATGGAAATTGTATTGGAAACAAACCTACTACCGATCAACTTTATATTACACCATGTGTGGAAGTTAAATATACAAATGCAATCGGATGAAATCTGACTACTATTATATATCATACAAAAAAGAGATCAATGCAGAAAATAAATAAATATTTTTGAAGTTTGTAGAGGAGACTCTCTTTTTTTTTTTAAATATTTATTTATTTTTAGTTCTTGGCGGACACAACACCTTTGTTTGTTTGTGGTGCTGAGGATCGAACCCGGGCCGCACGCATGCCAGGCGAGCGCGCTACCGCTTGAGCCACATCCCCAGCCAAACAGAGGAGACTCTCTTAATGTTTTTGTCATCTGCGTACCTCACTTTCTTAGAGTGTTCTATTTTAAAATCAAGAAGATGATTTCCATCAATTAGATTACATTAAAATTAAAAGTATTCACTAAAATAAACTCCTTTTTAAAATTGATTCTTAAGACATTTTACTTAAAACCATTTTTTGTATTAGGTACTTTACACAAAGTTTTTTCATGGTATATGTACTCTGATTCCACATAAAAAACAATCCATTAAACAGGGAATACAGGGAATATGTTTCACAAATTTGTCATTTTATTTACTCTCTCTCTCTCTCTCTCTCTTTCTTCTTCTTCTTCTTCTTTTTCTTCTTCTTCTTCTTCTTCTTCTTCTTCTTCTTCTTCTTCTGCTTCTTCTTCTTCTGCTTCTTCTTCTTCTTCTTCTTCTTCTTCTTCTTCTTCTTCTTCTTCTTCTTCTTCTTCTTCTTCGTGAACATACCTGAAGGAGTAATAAATAAAATTTTAATGTAACATATTGAGTGAAAACGTGGAATTAAAGTAAATTTTTCTTTCTTTCTTTCTTTTTTCTTTCTTTCTTTCTTTCTTTATTTTTCTTTCTTTCTTTCTGTATTTCTTTCTTTCTTTTTTAGTAAATGCTCACTCTGAAAATAATATCATTGTTTTAATGGAGAGATTTTCAAATTGTTTTCTGAAAAGTAAATATTTTAATCTTTGTGGTAGGCATGGTGGGTAGATTTATCTCACATTATTTGATTCTACCATTGTAGAATTCAATAAACCATAGACAGTATGTAAATAAATCTAGTTATCAATTAATTTTTCTTGGGTCAGGTCTTTAGTGTTGTATTGACAAAGTCCACACTGAACCTCAGGTTGTCAAGGACAAATAAGTTTTGTTTTAGTATGTTTTCTGAATTTGCATTAAATACAATTATTTTGGTTTTGTGTGTAAAGATAAATTTTAATAAACACAGGTTCCACAAAAGTCCTACTGCTAAGTCAAACAAAATATTTAATACTCTACACAGAAACTCTGAAACATTTTCAAAGAAATATTTAAAAGCCTAAATAAATATGGTCAGATCCTTGCTCATGAATTAGAAGAGTCAGTGTGGCAAAACTGTTCACTTTCAACAAAGTTACCTGTAGATTCATTTTAGTAGTAAACAAAAATCTCCAGAGTGTGTGTGTGAGTGTGTGTGTGTGTATGTGCTTGTGTCTGTGTGTGTGCTATGTGTTTATGTGTGTGTGTATCTAAATTAGTAAGACGTTTTAAAAATTTTAGCATTGGCATGTTGAATAAGGCAGAAATATTTTTGAGAAGTGAATCATTAGATACCAAAAGTTTTTTTTTTTTTTTCCGATTTTAGAAAAATAGTTTTCAGTGGCTCTGGGTGAGGAACAGTGTGTAGATGCCGAGTGCTCGGTTACATCAGGCAGCAGCCCCTCGAGGTGGTCCGTGGGTCCCCCTGCTGGTGGAAAAGATCCTCCCGGTTCTCCTTCTCCCGCACCACAGAAGACTGCTTCACTGCTCCTGTGGCCACTTCCTCTCCATCGGCGTGGACCAGCACAGTGCGGAAACTTTCGCCCGAGCCCCAGCTGCTCTGGCTCTTCCACACCAGGGTGGCGGGGGGCTGTGGGCCACCCCGGCACCAGCTGCCCACACCGTGACTGTCTGGCCGGCCCGCAGGACGTACTTGGGTGTGAACTTACAGGCGATCTCATCGCCCTCCAGGACCTGCCTCTTAATCCTCCAGTTCCCCAGGGACTGATCCTTGTCTGAGTCCTTCTTGAGCCGCAGGAACCTGCCCTCCAGGTCAGTCTCCTCCGTGCTGACGCTGCAGGTGGCCGAGGCCTGCTGGGCCAGGAGGAAGCTGCTGCTGCTGCTGCCCGAGCCAATGCTGCCCGAGCCAATGCCACTTGAGCCGCTGCCTGGGGGCTCCTCCGCCTCCAGACGCAGCCGCTTGCTTCGGCTTGAACGCCCAGCTCTGGACATGCTGCTGCTGCTGCTGCTCCAGGTGGCCCGTGAGATGGTGACCCGTGAGGAGGGGCTGGGAGCCAGCTTCAGCCTCTCCTCCTCGCCCTCTAGGAGCTTGCGGTAGGCGCTGATCTCCATGTCCAAGGTCAACTGGACGTCCAGCAACTCCTGGTACTCGGCCAGCTGTTGCTGCATCACATCACGCATCTCCATCATCTCCTGCTCCTTGGCGTCCAGCGTCTTCCGGAACTTCTCCCGCTCCTCAGTCCTGGCCCCTTCCAGCTCTCGGATGCGGTCCTCAGCAGCACTGGCCTGCTTCTGGAGGCTGGAGATCTGGTAGCTGGGGGACTCGATCCGCATGCGGGCCTCCTTCAGCTCCTCACCGGCAGCATACCAAAAGTTTTTATGAACACTTTTTAAGCTACAGTAATCAAGGCAGCTTTTTATAATACAAAAATATTCACAGAAAATTAGAATTAATCCTGAAACATAGTCACATAGACATGGAAATTGTATTGGAAACAAACCTACTACCGATCAACTTTATATTACACCATGTGTGGAAGTTAAATATACAAATGCAATCGGATGAAATCTGACTACTATTATATATCATACAAAAAAGAGATCAATGCAGAAAATAAATAAATATTTTTGAAGTTTGTAGAGGAGACTCTCTTTTTTTTTTAAATATTTATTTATTTTTAGTTCTTGGCGGACACAACACCTTTGTTTGTTTGTGGTGCTGAGGATCGAACCCGGGCCGCACGCATGCCAGGCGAGCGCGCTACCGCTTGAGCCACATCCCCAGCCAAACAGAGGAGACTCTCTTAATGTTTTTGTCATCTGCGTACCTCACTTTCTTAGAGTGTTCTATTTTAAAATCAAGAAGATGATTTCCATAAATTAGATTACATTAAAATTAAAAGTATTCACTAAAATAAACTCCTTTTTAAAATTGATTCTTAAGACATTTTACTTAAAACCATTTTTTGTATTAGGTACTTTACACAAAGTTTTTTCATGGTATATGTACTCTGATTCCACATAAAAAACAATCCATTAAACAGGGAATACAGGGAATATGTTTCACAAATTTGTCATTTTATTTACTCTCTCTCTCTCTCTCTCTCTTTCTTCTTCTTCTTCTTTTTCTTCTTCTTCTTCTTCTTCTTCTTCTTCTTCTTCTTCTTCTTCTTCTTCTGCTTCTTCTTCTTCTTCTTCTTCTTCTTCTTCTTCTTCTTCTTCTTCTTCTTCTTCTTCTTCTTCTTCGTGAACATACCTGAAGGAGTAATAAATAAAATTTTAATGGAACATATTGAGTGAAAACGTGGAATTAAAGTAAATTTTTCTTTCTTTCTTTCTTTTTTCTTTCTTTCTTTCTTTCTTTCTTTATTTTTCTTTCTTTCTTTCTGTATTTCTTTCTTTCTTTTTCAGTAAATGCTCACTCTGAAAATAATATCATTGTTTTAATGGAGAGATTTTCAAATTGTTTTCTGAAAAGTAAATATTTTAATCTTTGTGGTAGGCATGGTGGGTAGATTTATCTCACATTATTTGATTCTACCATTGTAGAATTCAATAAACCATAGACAGTATGTAAATAAATCTAGTTATCAATTAATTTTTCTTGGGTCAGGTCTTTAGTGTTGTATTGACAAAGTCCACACTGAACCTCAGGTTGTCAAGGACAAATAAGTTTTGTTTTAGTATGTTTTCTGAATTTGCATTAAATACAATTATTTTGGTTTTGTGTGTAAAGATAAATTTTAATAAACACAGGTTCCACAAAAGTCCTACTGCTAAGTCAAACAAAATATTTAATACTCTACACAGAAACTCTGAAACATTTTCAAAGAAATATTTAAAAGCCTAAATAAATATGGTCAGATCCTTGCTCATGAATTAGAAGAGTCAGTGTGGCAAAACTGTTCACTTTCAACAAAGTTACCTGTAGATTCATTTTAGTAGTAAACAAAAATCTCCAGAGTGTGTGTGTGAGTGTGTGTGTGTGTATGTGCTTGTGTCTGTGTGTGTGCTATGTGTTTATGTGTGTGTGTATCTAAATTAGTAAGACGTTTTAAAAATTTTAGCATTGGCATGTTGAATAAGGCAGAAATATTTTTGAGAAGTGAATCATTAGATACCAAAAGTTTTTTTTTTTTTTCCGATTTTAGAAAAATAGTTTTCAGTGGCTCTGGGTGAGGAACAGTGTGTAGATGCCGAGTGCTCGGTTACATCAGGCAGCAGCCCCTCGAGGTGGTCCGTGGGTCCCCCTGCTGGTGGAAAAGATCCTCCCGGTTCTCCTTCTCCCGCACCACAGAAGACTGCTTCACTGCTCCTGTGGCCACTTCCTCTCCATCGGCGTGGACCAGCACAGTGCGGAAACTTTCGCCCGAGCCCCAGCTGCTCTGGCTCTTCCACACCAGGGTGGCGGGGGGCTGTGGGCCACCCCGGCACCAGCTGCCCACACCGTGACTGTCTGGCCGGCCCGCAGGACGTACTTGGGTGTGAACTTACAGGCGATCTCATCGCCCTCCAGGACCTGCCTCTTAATCCTCCAGTTCCCCAGGGACTGATCCTTGTCTGAGTCCTTCTTGAGCCGCAGGAACCTGCCCTCCAGGTCAGTCTCCTCCGTGCTGACGCTGCAGGTGGCCGAGGCCTGCTGGGCCAGGAGGAAGCTGCTGCTGCTGCTGCCCGAGCCAATGCTGCCCGAGCCAATGCCACTTGAGCCGCTGCCTGGGGGCTCCTCCGCCTCCAGACACAGCCGCTTGCTTCGGCTTGAACGCCCAGCTCTGGACATGCTGCTGCTGCTGCTCCAGGTGGCCCGTGAGATGGTGACCCGTGAGGAGGGGCTGGGAGCCAGCTTCAGCCTCTCCTCCTCGCCCTCTAGGAGCTTGCGGTAGGCGCTGATCTCCATGTCCAAGGTCAACTGGACGTCCAGCAACTCCTGGTACTCGGCCAGCTGTTGCTGCATCACATCACGCATCTCCATCATCTCCTGCTCCTTGGCGTCCAGCGTCTTCCGGAACTTCTCCCGCTCCTCAGTCCTGGCCCCTTCCAGCTCTCGGATGCGGTCCTCAGCAGCACTGGCCTGCTTCTGGAGGCTGGAGATCTGGTAGCTGGGGGACTCGATCCGCATGCGGGCCTCCTTCAGCTCCTCACCGGCAGCATACCAAAAGTTTTTATGAACACTTTTTAAGCTACAGTAATCAAGGCAGCTTTTTATAATACAAAAATATTCACAGAAAATTAGAATTAATCCTGAAACATAGTCACATAGACATGGAAATTGTATTGGAAACAAACCTACTACCGATCAACTTTATATTACACCATGTGTGGAAGTTAAATATACAAATGCAATCGGATGAAATCTGACTACTATTATATATCATACAAAAAAGAGATCAATGCAGAAAATAAATAAATATTTTTGAAGTTTGTAGAGGAGACTCTCTTTTTTTTTTAAATATTTATTTATTTTTAGTTCTTGGCGGACACAACACCTTTGTTTGTTTGTGGTGCTGAGGATCGAACCCGGGCCGCACGCATGCCAGGCGAGCGCGCTACCGCTTGAGCCACATCCCCAGCCAAACAGAGGAGACTCTCTTAATGTTTTTGTCATCTGCGTACCTCACTTTCTTAGAGTGTTCTATTTTAAAATCAAGAAGATGATTTCCATAAATTAGATTACATTAAAATTAAAAGTATTCACTAAAATAAACTCCTTTTTAAAATTGATTCTTAAGACATTTTACTTAAAACCATTTTTTGTATTAGGTACTTTACACAAAGTTTTTTCATGGTATATGTACTCTGATTCCACATAAAAAACAATCCATTAAACAGGGAATACAGGGAATATGTTTCACAAATTTGTCATTTTATTTACTCTCTCTCTCTCTCTCTCTCTTTCTTCTTCTTCTTCTTCTTCTTCTTCTTCTTCTTCTTCTTCTTCTTCTTCTTCTTCTTCTTCGTGAACATACCTGAAGGAGTAATAAATAAAATTTTAATGTAACATATTGAGTGAAAACGTGGAATTAAAGTAAATTTTTCTTTCTTTCTTTCTTTTTTCTTTCTTTCTTTCTTTCTTTATTTTTCTTTCTTTCTTTCTGTATTTCTTTCTTTCTTTTTCAGTAAATGCTCACTCTGAAAATAATATCATTGTTTTAATGGAGAGATTTTCAAATTGTTTTCTGAAAAGTAAATATTTTAATCTTTGTGGTAGGCATGGTGGGTAGATTTATCTCACATTATTTGATTCTACCATTGTAGAATTCAATAAACCATAGACAGTATGTAAATAAATCTAGTTATCAATTAATTTTTCTTGGGTCAGGTCTTTAGTGTTGTATTGACAAAGTCCACACTGAACCTCAGGTTGTCAAGGACAAATAAGTTTTGTTTTAGTATGTTTTCTGAATTTGCATTAAATACAATTATTTTGGTTTTGTGTGTAAAGATAAATTTTAATAAACACAGGTTCCACAAAAGTCCTACTGCTAAGTCAAACAAAATATTTAATACTCTACACAGAAACTCTGAAACATTTTCAAAGAAATATTTAAAAGCCTAAATAAATATGGTCAGATCCTTGCTCATGAATTAGAAGAGTCAGTGTGGCAAAACTGTTCACTTTCAACAAAGTTACCTGTAGATTCATTTTAGTAGTAAACAAAAATCTCCAGAGTGTGTGTGTGAGTGTGTGTGTGTGTATGTGCTTGTGTCTGTGTGTGTGCTATGTGTTTATGTGTGTGTGTATCTAAATTAGTAAGACGTTTTAAAAATTTTAGCATTGGCATGTTGAATAAGGCAGAAATATTTTTGAGAAGTGAATCATTAGATACCAAAAGTTTTTTTTTTTTTTTTTTTTTTCCGATTTTAGAAAAATAGTTTTCAGTGGCTCTGGGTGAGGAACAGTGTGTAGATGCCGAGTGCTCGGTTACATCAGGCAGCAGCCCCTCGAGGTGGTCCGTGGGTCCCCCTGCTGGTGGAAAAGATCCTCCCGGTTCTCCTTCTCCCGCACCACAGAAGACTGCTTCACTGCTCCTGTGGCCACTTCCTCTCCATCGGCGTGGACCAGCACAGTGCGGAAACTTTCGCCCGAGCCCCAGCTGCTCTGGCTCTTCC
The DNA here is from genome assembly GCF_045843805.1 of Urocitellus parryii. Taxonomy (NCBI): domain Eukaryota; kingdom Metazoa; phylum Chordata; class Mammalia; order Rodentia; family Sciuridae; genus Urocitellus; species Urocitellus parryii. Next base: position 90,126 of record NW_027554090.1, on the reverse strand, counting down.
ACACCAGGGTGGCGGGGGGCTGTGGGCCACCCCGGCACCAGCTGCCCACACCGTGACTGTCTGGCCGGCCCGCAGGACGTACTTGGGTGTGAACTTACAGGCGATCTCATCGCCCTCCAGGACCTGCCTCTTAATCCTCCAGTTCCCCAGGGACTGATCCTTGTCTGAGTCCTTCTTGAGCCGCAGGAACCTGCCCTCCAGGTCAGTCTCCTCCGTGCTGACGCTGCAGGTGGCCGAGGCCTGCTGGGCCAGGAGGAAGCTGCTGCTGCTGCTGCCCGAGCCAATGCTGCCCGAGCCAATGCCACTTGAGCCGCTGCCTGGGGGCTCCTCCGCCTCCAGACGCAGCCGCTTGCTTCGGCTTGAACGCCCAGCTCTGGACATGCTGCTGCTGCTGCTGCTCCAGGTGGCCCGTGAGATGGTGACCCGTGAGGAGGGGCTGGGAGCCAGCTTCAGCCTCTCCTCCTCGCCCTCTAGGAGCTTGCGGTAGGCGCTGATCTCCATGTCCAAGGTCAACTGGACGTCCAGCAACTCCTGGTACTCGGCCAGCTGTTGCTGCATCACATCACGCATCTCCATCATCTCCTGCTCCTTGGCGTCCAGCGTCTTCCGGAACTTCTCCCGCTCCTCAGTCCTGGCCCCTTCCAGCTCTCGGATGCGGTCCTCAGCAGCACTGGCCTGCTTCTGGAGGCTGGAGATCTGGTAGCTGGGGGACTCGATCCGCATGCGGGCCTCCTTCAGCTCCTCACCGGCAGCATACCAAAAGTTTTTATGAACACTTTTTAAGCTACAGTAATCAAGGCAGCTTTTTATAATACAAAAATATTCACAGAAAATTAGAATTAATCCTGAAACATAGTCACATAGACATGGAAATTGTATTGGAAACAAACCTACTACCGATCAACTTTATATTACACCATGTGTGGAAGTTAAATATACAAATGCAATCGGATGAAATCTGACTACTATTATATACCATACAAAAAAGAGATCAATGCAGAAAATAAATAAATATTTTTGAAGTTTGTAGAGGAGACTCTCTTTTTTTTTTAAATATTTATTTATTTTTAGTTCTTGGCGGACACAACACCTTTGTTTGTTTGTGGTGCTGAGGATCGAACCCGGGCCGCACGCATGCCAGGCGAGCGCGCTACCGCTTGAGCCACATCCCCAGCCAAACAGAGGAGACTCTCTTAATGTTTTTGTCATCTGCGTACCTCACTTTCTTAGAGTGTTCTATTTTAAAATCAAGAAGATGATTTCCATAAATTAGATTACATTAAAATTAAAAGTATTCACTAAAATAAACTCCTTTTTAAAATTGATTCTTAAGACATTTTACTTAAAACCATTTTTTGTATTAGGTACTTTACACAAAGTTTTTTCATGGTATATGTACTCTGATTCCACATAAAAAAACAATCCATTAAACAGGGAATACAGGGAATATGTTTCACAAATTTGTCATTTTATTTACTCTCTCTCTCTCTCTCTCTCTTTCTTCTTCTTCTTCTTCTTCTTTTTCTTCTTCTTCTTCTTCTTCTTCTTCTTCTTCTTCTTCTTCTTCTTCTTCTGCTTCTTCTTCTTCTGCTTCTTCTTCTTCTTCTTCTTCTTCTTCTTCTTCTTCTTCTTCGTGAACATACCTGAAGGAGTAATAAATAAAATTTTAATGTAACATATTGAGTGAAAACGTGGAATTAAAGTAAATTTTTCTTTCTTTCTTTCTTTTTTCTTTCTTTCTTTCTTTCTTTATTTTTCTTTCTTTCTTTCTGTATTTCTTTCTTTCTTTTTCAGTAAATGCTCACTCTGAAAATAATATCATTGTTTTAATGGAGAGATTTTCAAATTGTTTTCTGAAAAGTAAATATTTTAATCTTTGTGGTAGGCATGGTGGGTAGATTTATCTCACATTATTTGATTCTACCATTGTAGAATTCAATAAACCATAGACAGTATGTAAATAAATCTAGTTATCAATTAATTTTTCTTGGGTCAGGTCTTTAGTGTTGTATTGACAAAGTCCACACTGAACCTCAGGTTGTCAAGGACAAATAAGTTTTGTTTTAGTATGTTTTCTGAATTTGCATTAAATACAATTATTTTGGTTTTGTGTGTAAAGATAAATTTTAATAAACACAGGTTCCACAAAAGTCCTACTGCTAAGTCAAACAAAATATTTAATACTCTACACAGAAACTCTGAAACATTTTCAAAGAAATATTTAAAAGCCTAAATAAATATGGTCAGATCCTTGCTCATGAATTAGAAGAGTCAGTGTGGCAAAACTGTTCACTTTCAACAAAGTTACCTGTAGATTCATTTTAGTAGTAAACAAAAATCTCCAGAGTGTGTGTGTGAGTGTGTGTGTGTGTATGTGCTTGTGTCTGTGTGTGTGCTATGTGTTTATGTGTGTGTGTATCTAAATTAGTAAGACGTTTTAAAAATTTTAGCATTGGCATGTTGAATAAGGCAGAAATATTTTTGAGAAGTGAATCATTAGATACCAAAAGTTTTTTTTTTTTTTTTCCGATTTTAGAAAAATAGTTTTCAGTGGCTCTGGGTGAGGAACAGTGTGTAGATGCCGAGTGCTCGGTTACATCAGGCAGCAGCCCCTCGAGGTGGTCCGTGGGTCCCCCTGCTGGTGGAAAAGATCCTCCCGGTTCTCCTTCTCCCGCACCACAGAAGACTGCTTCACTGCTCCTGTGGCCACTTCCTCTCCATCCGCGTGGACCAGCACAGTGCGGAAACTTTCGCCCGAGCCCCAGCTGCTCTGGCTCTTCCACACCAGGGTGGCGGGGGGCTGTGGGCCACCCCGGCACCAGCTGCCCACACCGTGACTGTCTGGCCGGCCCGCAGGACGTACTTGGGTGTGAACTTACAGGCGATCTCATCGCCCTCCAGGACCTGCCTCTTAATCCTCCAGTTCCCCAGGGACTGATCCTTGTCTGAGTCCTTCTTGAGCCGCAGGAACCTGCCCTCCAGGTCAGTCTCCTCCGTGCTGACGCTGCAGGTGGCCGAGGCCTGCTGGGCCAGGAGGAAGCTGCTGCTGCTGCTGCCCGAGCCAATGCTGCCCGAGCCAATGCCACTTGAGCCGCTGCCTGGGGGCTCCTCCGCCTCCAGACGCAGCCGCTTGCTTCGGCTTGAACGCCCAGCTCTGGACATGCTGCTGCTGCTGCTGCTCCAGGTGGCCCGTGAGATGGTGACCCGTGAGGAGGGGCTGGGAGCCAGCTTCAGCCTCTCCTCCTCGCCCTCTAGGAGCTTGCGGTAGGCGCTGATCTCCATGTCCAAGGTCAACTGGACGTCCAGCAACTCCTGGTACTCGGCCAGCTGTTGCTGCATCACATCACGCATCTCCATCATCTCCTGCTCCTTGGCGTCCAGCGTCTTCCGGAACTTCTCCCGCTCCTCAGTCCTGGCCCCTTCCAGCTCTCGGATGCGGTCCTCAGCAGCACTGGCCTGCTTCTGGAGGCTGGAGATCTGGTAGCTGGGGGACTCGATCCGCATGCGGGCCTCCTTCAGCTCCTCACCGGCAGCATACCAAAAGTTTTTATGAACACTTTTTAAGCTACAGTAATCAAGGCAGCTTTTTATAATACAAAAATATTCACAGAAAATTAGAATTAATCCTGAAACATAGTCACATAGACATGGAAATTGTATTGGAAACAAACCTACTACCGATCAACTTTATATTACACCATGTGTGGAAGTTAAATATACAAATGCAATCGGATGAAATCTGACTACTATTATATACCATACAAAAAAGAGATCAATGCAGAAAATAAATAAATATTTTTGAAGTTTGTAGAGGAGACTCTCTTTTTTTTTTAAATATTTATTTATTTTTAGTTCTTGGCGGACACAACACCTTTGTTTGTTTGTGGTGCTGAGGATCGAACCCGGGCCGCACGCATGCCAGGCGAGCGCGCTACCGCTTGAGCCACATCCCCAGCCAAACAGAGGAGACTCTCTTAATGTTTTTGTCATCTGCGTACCTCACTTTCTTAGAGTGTTCTATTTTAAAATCAAGAAGATGATTTCCATAAATTAGATTACATTAAAATTAAAAGTATTCACTAAAATAAACTCCTTTTTAAAATTGATTCTTAAGACATTTTACTTAAAACCATTTTTTGTATTAGGTACTTTACACAAAGTTTTTTCATGGTATATGTACTCTGATTCCACATAAAAAAACAATCCATTAAACAGGGAATACAGGGAATATGTTTCACAAATTTGTCATTTTATTTACTCTCTCTCTCTCTCTCTCTCTCTCTCTCTCTTTCTTCTTCTTCTTCTTTTTCTTCTTCTTCTTCTTCTTCTTCTTCTTCTTCTTCTTCTTCTTCTTCTTCTTCTTCTTCGTGAACATACCTGAAGGAGTAATAAATAAAATTTTAATGTAACATATTGAGTGAAAACGTGGAATTAAAGTAAATTTTTCTTTCTTTCTTTCTTTTTTCTTTCTTTCTTTCTTTCTTTATTTTTCTTTCTTTCTTTCTGTATTTCTTTCTTTCTTTTTCAGTAAATGCTCACTCTGAAAATAATATCATTGTTTTAATGGAGAGATTTTCAAATTGTTTTCTGAAAAGTAAATATTTTAATCTTTGTGGTAGGCATGGTGGGTAGATTTATCTCACATTATTTGATTCTACCATTGTAGAATTCAATAAACCATAGACAGTATGTAAATAAATCTAGTTATCAATTAATTTTTCTTGGGTCAGGTCTTTAGTGTTGTATTGACAAAGTCCACACTGAACCTCAGGTTGTCAAGGACAAATAAGTTTTGTTTTAGTATGTTTTCTGAATTTGCATTAAATACAATTATTTTGGTTTTGTGTGTAAAGATAAATTTTAATAAACACAGGTTCCACAAAAGTCCTACTGCTAAGTCAAACAAAATATTTAATACTCTACACAGAAACTCTGAAACATTTTCAAAGAAATATTTAAAAGCCTAAATAAATATGGTCAGATCCTTGCTCATGAATTAGAAGAGTCAGTGTGGCAAAACTGTTCACTTTCAACAAAGTTACCTGTAGATTCATTTTAGTAGTAAACAAAAATCTCCAGAGTGTGTGTGTGAGTGTGTGTGTGTGTATGTGCTTGTGTCTGTGTGTGTGCTATGTGTTTATGTGTGTGTGTATCTAAATTAGTAAGACGTTTTAAAAATTTTAGCATTGGCATGTTGAATAAGGCAGAAATATTTTTGAGAAGTGAATCATTAGATACCAAAAGTTTTTTTTTTTTTTTTTTTTTTCCGATTTTAGAAAAATAGTTTTCAGTGGCTCTGGGTGAGGAACAGTGTGTAGATGCCGAGTGCTCGGTTACATCAGGCAGCAGCCCCTCGAGGTGGTCCGTGGGTCCCCCTGCTGGTGGAAAAGATCCTCCCGGTTCTCCTTCTCCCGCACCACAGAAGACTGCTTCACTGCTCCTGTGGCCACTTCCTCTCCATCGGCGTGGACCAGCACAGTGCGGAAACTTTCGCCCGAGCCCCAGCTGCTCTGGCTCTTCCACACCAGGGTGGCGGGGGGCTGTGGGCCACCCCGGCACCAGCTGCCCACACCGTGACTGTCTGGCCGGCCCGCAGGACGTACTTGGGTGTGAACTTACAGGCGATCTCATCGCCCTCCAGGACCTGCCTCTTAATCCTCCAGTTCCCCAGGGACTGATCCTTGTCTGAGTCCTTCTTGAGCCGCAGGAACCTGCCCTCCAGGTCAGTCTCCTCCGTGCTGACGCTGCAGGTGGCCGAGGCCTGCTGGGCCAGGAGGAAGCTGCTGCTGCTGCTGCCCGAGCCAATGCTGCCCGAGCCAATGCCACTTGAGCCGCTGCCTGGGGGCTCCTCCGCCTCCAGACGCAGCCGCTTGCTTCGGCTTGAACGCCCAGCTCTGGACATGCTGCTGCTGCTGCTGCTCCAGGTGGCCCGTGAGATGGTGACCCGTGAGGAGGGGCTGGGAGCCAGCTTCAGCCTCTCCTCCTCGCCCTCTAGGAGCTTGCGGTAGGCGCTGATCTCCATGTCCAAGGTCAACTGGACGTCCAGCAACTCCTGGTACTCGGCCAGCTGTTGCTGCATCACATCACGCATCTCCATCATCTCCTGCTCCTTGGCGTCCAGCGTCTTCCGGAACTTCTCCCGCTCCTCAGTCCTGGCCCCTTCCAGCTCTCGGATGCGGTCCTCAGCAGCACTGGCCTGCTTCTGGAGGCTGGAGATCTGGTAGCTGGGGGACTCGATCCGCATGCGGGCCTCCTTCAGCTCCTCACCGGCAGCATACCAAAAGTTTTTATGAACACTTTTTAAGCTACAGTAATCAAGGCAGCTTTTTATAATACAAAAATATTCACAGAAAATTAGAATTAATCCTGAAACATAGTCACATAGACATGGAAATTGTATTGGAAACAAACCTACTACCGATCAACTTTATATTACACCATGTGTGGAAGTTAAATATACAAATGCAATCGGATGAAATCTGACTACTATTATATACCATACAAAAAAGAGATCAATGCAGAAAATAAATAAATATTTTTGAAGTTTGTAGAGGAGACTCTCTTTTTTTTTTAAATATTTATTTATTTTTAGTTCTTGGCGGACACAACACCTTTGTTTGTTTGTGGTGCTGAGGATCGAACCCGGGCCGCACGCATGCCAGGCGAGCGCGCTACCGCTTGAGCCACATCCCCAGCCAAACAGAGGAGACTCTCTTAATGTTTTTGTCATCTGCGTACCTCACTTTCTTAGAGTGTTCTATTTTAAAATCAAGAAGATGATTTCCATAAATTAGATTACATTAAAATTAAAAGTATTCACTAAAATAAACTCCTTTTTAAAATTGATTCTTAAGACATTTTACTTAAAACCATTTTTTGTATTAGGTACTTTACACAAAGTTTTTTCATGGTATATGTACTCTGATTCCACATAAAAAAACAATCCATTAAACAGGGAATACAGGGAATATGTTTCACAAATTTGTCATTTTATTTACTCTCTCTCTCTCTCTCTCTCTCTCTCTTTCTTCTTCTTCTTCTTTTTCTTCTTCTTCTTCTTCTTCTTCTTCTTCTTCTTCTTCTTCTTCTTCTTCTTCTTCTTCTTCTTCTTCGTGAACATACCTGAAGGAGTAATAAATAAAATTTTAATGTAACATATTGAGTGAAAACGTGGAATTAAAGTAAATTTTTCTTTCTTTCTTTCTTTTTTCTTTCTTTCTTTCTTTCTTTCTTTCTTTCTTTATTTTTCTTTCTTTCTTTCTGTATTTCTTTCTTTCTTTTTCAGTAAATGCTCACTCTGAAAATAATATCATTGTTTTAATGGAGAGATTTTCAAATTGTTTTCTGAAAAGTAAATATTTTAATCTTTGTGGTAGGCATGGTGGGTAGATTTATCTCACATTATTTGATTCTACCATTGTAGAATTCAATAAACCATAGACAGTATGTAAATAAATCTAGTTATCAATTAATTTTTCTTGGGTCAGGTCTTTAGTGTTGTATTGACAAAGTCCACACTGAACCTCAGGTTGTCAAGGACAAATAAGTTTTGTTTTAGTATGTTTTCTGAATTTGCATTAAATACAATTATTTTGGTTTTGTGTGTAAAGATAAATTTTAATAAACACAGGTTCCACAAAAGTCCTACTGCTAAGTCAAACAAAATATTTAATACTCTACACAGAAACTCTGAAACATTTTCAAAGAAATATTTAAAAGCCTAAATAAATATGGTCAGATCCTTGCTCATGAACCTTGCTCATGAATTAGAAGAGTCAGTGTGGCAAAACTGTTCACTTTCAACAAAGTTACCTGTAGATTCATTTTAGTAGTAAACAAAAATCTCCAGAGTGTGTGTGTGAGTGTGTGTGTGTGTATGTGCTTGTGTCTGTGTGTGTGCTATGTGTTTATGTGTGTGTGTATCTAAATTAGTAAGACGTTTTAAAAATTTTAGCATTGGCATGTTGAATAAGGCAGAAATATTTTTGAGAAGTGAATCATTAGATACCAAAAGTTTTTTTTTTTTTTTTCCGATTTTAGAAAAATAGTTTTCAGTGGCTCTGGGTGAGGAACAGTGTGTAGATGCCGAGTGCTCGGTTACATCAGGCAGCAGCCCCTCGAGGTGGTCCGTGGGTCCCCCTGCTGGTGGAAAAGATCCTCCCGGTTCTCCTTCTCCCGCACCACAGAAGACTGCTTCACTGCTCCTGTGGCCACTTCCTCTCCATCGGCGTGGACCAGCACAGTGCGGAAACTTTCGCCCGAGCCCCAGCTGCTCTGGCTCTTCCACACCAGGGTGGCGGGGGGCTGTGGGCCACCCCGGCACCAGCTGCCCACACCGTGACTGTCTGGCCGGCCCGCAGGACGTACTTGGGTGTGAACTTACAGGCGATCTCATCGCCCTCCAGGACCTGCCTCTTAATCCTCCAGTTCCCCAGGGACTGATCCTTGTCTGAGTCCTTCTTGAGCCGCAGGAACCTGCCCTCCAGGTCAGTCTCCTCCGTGCTGACGCTGCAGGTGGCCGAGGCCTGCTGGGCCAGGAGGAAGCTGCTGCTGCTGCTGCCCGAGCCAATGCTGCCCGAGCCAATGCCACTTGAGCCGCTGCCTGGGGGCTCCTCCGCCTCCAGACGCAGCCGCTTGCTTCGGCTTGAACGCCCAGCTCTGGACATGCTGCTGCTGCTGCTGCTCCAGGTGGCCCGTGAGATGGTGACCCGTGAGGAGGGGCTGGGAGCCAGCTTCAGCCTCTCCTCCTCGCCCTCTAGGAGCTTGCGGTAGGCGCTGATCTCCATGTCCAAGGTCAACTGGACGTCCAGCAACTCCTGGTACTCGGCCAGCTGTTGCTGCATCACATCACGCATCTCCATCATCTCCTGCTCCTTGGCGTCCAGCGTCTTCCGGAACTTCTCCCGCTCCTCAGTCCTGGCCCCTTCCAGCTCTCGGATGCGGTCCTCAGCAGCACTGGCCTGCTTCTGGAGGCTGGAGATCTGGTAGCTGGGGGACTCGATCCGCATGCGGGCCTCCTTCAGCTCCTCACCGGCAGCATACCAAAAGTTTTTATGAACACTTTTTAAGCTACAGTAATCAAGGCAGCTTTTTATAATACAAAAATATTCACAGAAAATTAGAATTAATCCTGAAACATAGTCACATAGACATGGAAATTGTATTGGAAACAAACCTACTACCGATCAACTTTATATTACACCATGTGTGGAAGTTAAATATACAAATGCAATCGGATGAAATCTGACTACTATTATATACCATACAAAAAAGAGATCAATGCAGAAAATAAATAAATATTTTTGAAGTTTGTAGAGGAGACTCTCTTTTTTTTTTAAATATTTATTTATTTTTAGTTCTTGGCGGACACAACACCTTTGTTTGTTTGTGGTGCTGAGGATCGAACCCGGGCCGCACGCATGCCAGGCGAGCGCGCTACCGCTTGAGCCACATCCCCAGCCAAACAGAGGAGACTCTCTTAATGTTTTTGTCATCTGCGTACCTCACTTTCTTAGAGTGTTCTATTTTAAAATCAAGAAGATGATTTCCATAAATTAGATTACATTAAAATTAAAAGTATTCACTAAAATAAACTCCTTTTTAAAATTGATTCTTAAGACATTTTACTTAAAACCATTTTTTGTATTAGGTACTTTACACAAAGTTTTTTCATGGTATATGTACTCTGATTCCACATAAAAAAACAATCCATTAAACAGGGAATACAGGGAATATGTTTCACAAATTTGTCATTTTATTTACTCTCTCTCTCTCTCTCTCTCTCTCTCTCTCTTTCTTCTTCTTCTTCTTTTTCTTCTTCTTCTTCTTCTTCTTCTTCTTCTTCTTCTTCTTCTTCTTCTTCTTCTTCTTCTTCTTCTTCGTGAACATACCTGAAGGAGTAATAAATAAAATTTTAATGTAACATATTGAGTGAAAACGTGGAATTAAAGTAAATTTTTCTTTCTTTCTTTTCTTTTTTCTTTCTTTCTTTCTTTCTTTATTTTTCTTTCTTTCTTTCTGTATTTCTTTCTTTCTTTTTCAGTAAATGCTCACTCTGAAAATAATATCATTGTTTTAATGGAGAGATTTTCAAATTGTTTTCTGAAAAGTAAATATTTTAATCTTTGTGGTAGGCATGGTGGGTAGATTTATCTCACATTATTTGATTCTACCATTGTAGAATTCAATAAACCATAGACAGTATGTAAATAAATCTAGTTATCAATTAATTTTTCTTGGGTCAGGTCTTTAGTGTTGTATTGACAAAGTCCACACTGAACCTCAGGTTGTCAAGGACAAATAAGTTTTGTTTTAGTATGTTTTCTGAATTTGCATTAAATACAATTATTTTGGTTTTGTGTGTAAAGATAAATTTTAATAAACACAGGTTCCACAAAAGTCCTACTGCTAAGTCAAACAAAATATTTAATACTCTACACAGAAACTCTGAAACATTTTCAAAGAAATATTTAAAAGCCTAAATAAATATGGTCAGATCCTTGCTCATGAATTAGAAGAGTCAGTGTGGCAAAACTGTTCACTTTCAACAAAGTTACCTGTAGATTCATTTTAGTAGTAAACAAAAATCTCCAGAGTGTGTGTGTGAGTGTGTGTGTGTGTATGTGCTTGTGTCTGTGTGTGTGCTATGTGTTTATGTGTGTGTGTATCTAAATTAGTAAGACGTTTTAAAAATTTTAGCATTGGCATGTTGAATAAGGCAGAAATATTTTTGAGAAGTGAATCATTAGATACCAAAAGTTTTTTTTTTTTTTTTTTTTCCGATTTTAGAAAAATAGTTTTCAGTGGCTCTGGGTGAGGAACAGTGTGTAGATGCCGAGTGCTCGGTTACATCAGGCAGCAGCCCCTCGAGGTGGTCCGTGGGTCCCCCTGCTGGTGGAAAAGATCCTCCCGGTTCTCCTTCTCCCGCACCACAGAAGACTGCTTCACTGCTCCTGTGGCCACTTCCTCTCCATCGGCGTGGACCAGCACAGTGCGGAAACTTTCGCCCGAGCCCCAGCTGCTCTGGCTCTTCCACACCAGGGTGGCGGGGGGCTGTGGGCCACCCCGGCACCAGCTGCCCACACCGTGACTGTCTGGCCGGCCCGCAGGACGTACTTGGGTGTGAACTTACAGGCGATCTCATCGCCCTCCAGGACCTGCCTCTTAATCCTCCAGTTCCCCAGGGACTGATCCTTGTCTGAGTCCTTCTTGAGCCGCAGGAACCTGCCCTCCAGGTCAGTCTCCTCCGTGCTGACGCTGCAGGTGGCCGAGGCCTGCTGGGCCAGGAGGAAGCTGCTGCTGCTGCTGCCCGAGCCAATGCTGCCCGAGCCAATGCCACTTGAGCCGCTGCCTGGGGGCTCCTCCGCCTCCAGACGCAGCCGCTTGCTTTCGGCTTGAACGCCCAGCTCTGGACATGCTGCTGCTGCTGCTGCTCCAGGTGGCCCGTGAGATGGTGACCCGTGAGGAGGGGCTGGGAGCCAGCTTCAGCCTCTCCTCCTCGCCCTCTAGGAGCTTGCGGTAGGCGCTGATCTCCATGTCCAAGGTCAACTGGACGTCCAGCAACTCCTGGTACTCGGCCAGCTGTTGCTGCATCACATCACGCATCTCCATCATCTCCTGCTCCTTGGCGTCCAGCGTCTTCCGGAACTTCTCCCGCTCCTCAGTCCTGGCCCCTTCCAGCTCTCGGATGCGGTCCTCAGCAGCACTGGCCTGCTTCTGGAGGCTGGAGATCTGGTAGCTGGGGGACTCGATCCGCATGCGGGCCTCCTTCAGCTCCTCACCGGCAGCATACCAAAAGTTTTTATGAACACTTTTTAAGCTACAGTAATCAAGGCAGCTTTTTATAATACAAAAATATTCACAGAAAATTAGAATTAATCCTGAAACATAGTCACATAGACATGGAAATTGTATTGGAAACAAACCTACTACCGATCAACTTTATATTACACCATGTGTGGAAGTTAAATATACAAATGCAATCGGATGAAATCTGACTACTATTATATACCATACAAAAAAGAGATCAATGCAGAAAATAAATAAATATTTTTGAAGTTTGTAGAGGAGACTCTCTTTTTTTTTTAAATATTTATTTATTTTTAGTTCTTGGCGGACACAACACCTTTGTTTGTTTGTGGTGCTGAGGATCGAACCCGGGCCGCACGCATGCCAGGCGAGCGCGCTACCGCTTGAGCCACATCCCCAGCCAAACAGAGGAGACTCTCTTAATGTTTTTGTCATCTGCGTACCTCACTTTCTTAGAGTGTTCTATTTTAAAATCAAGAAGATGATTTCCATAAATTAGATTACATTAAAATTAAAAGTATTCACTAAAATAAACTCCTTTTTAAAATTGATTCTTAAGACATTTTACTTAAAACCATTTTTTGTATTAGGTACTTTACACAAAGTTTTTTCATGGTATATGTACTCTGATTCCACATAAAAAAACAATCCATTAAACAGGGAATACAGGGAATATGTTTCACAAATTTGTCATTTTATTTACTCTCTCTCTCTCTCTCTCTCTCTCTCTTTCTTCTTCTTCTTTTTCTTCTTCTTCTTCTTCTTCTTCTTCTTCTTCTTCTTCTTCTTCTTCTTCTTCTTCTTCTTCTTCTTCGTGAACATACCTGAAGGAGTAATTAAATAAAATTTTAATGTAACATATTGAGTGAAAACGTGGAATTAAAGTAAATTTTTCTTTCTTTCTTTCTTTTTTCTTTCTTTCTTTCTTTCTTTCTTTCTTTCTTTATTTTTCTTTCTTTCTTTCTGTATTTCTTTCTTTCTTTTTCAGTAAATGCTCACTCTGAAAATAATATCATTGTTTTAATGGAGAGATTTTCAAATTGTTTTCTGAAAAGTAAATATTTTAATCTTTGTGGTAGGCATGGTGGGTAGATTTATCTCACATTATTTGATTCTACCATTGTAGAATTCAATAAACCATAGACAGTATGTAAATAAATCTAGTTATCAATTAATTTTTCTTGGGTCAGGTCTTTAGTGTTGTATTGACAAAGTCCACACTGAACCTCAGGTTGTCAAGGACAAATAAGTTTTGTTTTAGTATGTTTTCTGAATTTGCATTAAATACAATTATTTTGGTTTTGTGTGTAAAGATAAATTTTAATAAACACAGGTTCCACAAAAGTCCTACTGCTAAGTCAAACAAAATATTTAATACTCTACACAGAAACTCTGAAACATTTTCAAAGAAATATTTAAAAGCCTAAATAAATATGGTCAGATCCTTGCTCATGAATTAGAAGAGTCAGTGTGGCAAAACTGTTCACTTTCAACAAAGTTACCTGTAGATTCATTTTAGTAGTAAACAAAAATCTCCAGAGTGTGTGTGTGAGTGTGTGTGTGTGTATGTGCTTGTGTCTGTGTGTGTGCTATGTGTTTATGTGTGTGTGTATCTAAATTAGTAAGACGTTTTAAAAATTTTAGCATTGGCATGTTGAATAAGGCAGAAATATTTTTGAGAAGTGAATCATTAGATACCAAAAGTTTTTTTTTTTTTTTCCGATTTTAGAAAAATAGTTTTCAGTGGCTCTGGGTGAGGAACAGTGTGTAGATGCCGAGTGCTCGGTTACATCAGGCAGCAGCCCCTCGAGGTGGTCCGTGGGTCCCCCTGCTGGTGGAAAAGATCCTCCCGGTTCTCCTTCTCCCGCACCACAGAAGACTGCTTCACTGCTCCTGTGGCCACTTCCTCTCCATCGGCGTGGACCAGCACAGTGCGGAAACTTTCGCCCGAGCCCCAGCTGCTCTGGCTCTTCCACACCAGGGTGGCGGGGGGCTGTGGGCCACCCCGGCACCAGCTGCCCACACCGTGACTGTCTGGCCGGCCCGCAGGACGTACTTGGGTGTGAACTTACAGGCGATCTCATCGCCCTCCAGGACCTGCCTCTTAATCCTCCAGTTCCCCAGGGACTGATCCTTGTCTGAGTCCTTCTTGAGCCGCAGGAACCTGCCCTCCAGGTCAGTCTCCTCCGTGCTGACGCTGCAGGTGGCCGAGGCCTGCTGGGCCAGGAGGAAGCTGCTGCTGCTGCTGCCCGAGCCAATGCTGCCCGAGCCAATGCCACTTGAGCCGCTGCCTGGGGGCTCCTCCGCCTCCAGACGCAGCCGCTTGCTTCGGCTTGAACGCCCAGCTCTGGACATGCTGCTGCTGCTGCTGCTCCAGGTGGCCCGTGAGATGGTGACCCGTGAGGAGGGGCTGGGAGCCAGCTTCAGCCTCTCCTCCTCGCCCTCTAGGAGCTTGCGGTAGGCGCTGATCTCCATGTCCAAGGTCAACTGGACGTCCAGCAACTCCTGGTACTCGGCCAGCTGTTGCTGCATCACATCACGCATCTCCATCATCTCCTGCTCCTTGGCGTCCAGCGTCTTCCGGAACTTCTCCCGCTCCTCAGTCCTGGCCCCTTCCAGCTCTCGGATGCGGTCCTCAGCAGCACTGGCCTGCTTCTGGAGGCTGGAGATCTGGTAGCTGGGGGACTCGATCCGCATGCGGGCCTCCTTCAGCTCCTCACCGGCAGCATACCAAAAGTTTTTATGAACACTTTTTAAGCTACAGTAATCAAGGCAGCTTTTTATAATACAAAAATATTCACAGAAAATTAGAATTAATCCTGAAACATAGTCACATAGACATGGAAATTGTATTGGAAACAAACCTACTACCGATCAACTTTATATTACACCATGTGTGGAAGTTAAATATACAAATGCAATCGGATGAAATCTGACTACTATTATATATCATACAAAAAAGAGATCAATGCAGAAAATAAATAAACATTTTTGAAGTTTGTAGAGGAGACTCTCTTTTTTTTTTAAATATTTATTTATTTTTAGTTCTTGGCGGACACAACACCTTTGTTTGTTTGTGGTGCTGAGGATCGAACCCGGGCCGCACGCATGCCAGGCGAGCGCGCTACCGCTTGAGCCACATCCCCAGCCAAACAGAGGAGACTCTCTTAATGTTTTTGTCATCTGCGTACCTCACTTTCTTAGAGTGTTCTATTTTAAAATCAAGAAGATGATTTCCATAAATTAGATTACATTAAAATTAAAAGTATTCACTAAAATAAACTCCTTTTTAAAATTGATTCTTAAGACATTTTACTTAAAACCATTTTTTGTATTAGGTACTTTACACAAAGTTTTTTCATGGTATATGTACTCTGATTCCACATAAAAAAACAATCCATTAAACAGGGAATACAGGGAATATGTTTCACAAATTTGTCATTTTATTTACTCTCTCTCTCTCTCTCTCTCTTTCTTCTTCTTCTTCTTCTTCTTTTCTTCTTCTTCTTCTTCTTCTTCTTCTTCTTCTTCTTCTTCTTCTTCTGCTTCTTCTTCTTCTGCTTCTTCTTCTTCTTCTTCTTCTTCTTCTTCTTCGTGAACATACCTGAAGGAGTAATAAATAAAATTTTAATGTAACATATTGAGTGAAAACGTGGAATTAAAGTAAATTTTTCTTTCTTTCTTTCTTTTTTCTTTCTTTCTTTCTTTCTTTATTTTTCTTTCTTTCTTTCTGTATTTCTTTCTTTCTTTTTCAGTAAATGCTCACTCTGAAAATAATATCATTGTTTTAATGGAGAGATTTTCAAATTGTTTTCTGAAAAGTAAATATTTTAATCTTTGTGGTAGGCATGGTGGGTAGATTTATCTCACATTATTTGATTCTACCATTGTAGAATTCAATAAACCATAGACAGTATGTAAATAAATCTAGTTATCAATTAATTTTTCTTGGGTCAGGTCTTTAGTGTTGTATTGACAAAGTCCACACTGAACCTCAGGTTGTCGAGGACAAATAAGTTTTGTTTTAGTATGTTTTCTGAATTTGCATTAAATACAATTATTTTGGTTTTGTGTGTAAAGATAAATTTTAATAAACACAGGTTCCACAAAAGTCCTACTGCTAAGTCAAACAAAATATTTAATACTCTACACAGAAACTCTGAAACATTTTCAAAGAAATATTTAAAAGCCTAAATAAATATGGTCAGATCCTTGCTCATGAATTAGAAGAGTCAGTGTGGCAAAACTGTTCACTTTCAACAAAGTTACCTGTAGATTCATTTTAGTAGTAAACAAAAATCTCCAGAGTGTGTGTGTGAGTGTGTGTGTGTGTATGTGCTTGTGTCTGTGTGTGTGCTATGTGTTTATGTGTGTGTGTATCTAAATTAGTAAGACGTTTTAAAAATTTTAGCATTGGCATGTTGAATAAGGCAGAAATATTTTTGAGAAGTGAATCATTAGATACCAAAAGTTTTTTTTTTTTTTTTTTTCCGATTTTAGAAAAATAGTTTTCAGTGGCTCTGGGTGAGGAACAGTGTGTAGATGCCGAGTGCTCGGTTACATCAGGCAGCAGCCCCTCGAGGTGGTCCGTGGGTCCCCCTGCTGGTGGAAAAGATCCTCCCGGTTCTCCTTCTCCCGCACCACAGAAGACTGCTTCACTGCTCCTGTGGCCACTTCCTCTCCATCGGCGTGGACCAGCACAGTGCGGAAACTTTCGCCCGAGCCCCAGCTGCTCTGGCTCTTCCACACCAGGGTGGCGGGGGGCTGTGGGCCACCCCGGCACCAGCTGCCCACACCGTGACTGTCTGGCCGGCCCGCAGGACGTACTTGGGTGTGAACTTACAGGCGATCTCATCGCCCTCCAGGACCTGCCTCTTAATCCTCCAGTTCCCCAGGGACTGATCCTTGTCTGAGTCCTTCTTGAGCCGCAGGAACCTGCCCTCCAGGTCAGTCTCCTCCGTGCTGACGCTGCAGGTGGCCGAGGCCTGCTGGGCCAGGAGGAAGCTGCTGCTGCTGCTGCCCGAGCCAATGCTGCCCGAGCCAATGCCACTTGAGCCGCTGCCTGGGGGCTCCTCCGCCTCCAGACGCAGCCGCTTGCTTCGGCTTGAACGCCCAGCTCTGGACATGCTGCTGCTGCTGCTGCTCCAGGTGGCCCGTGAGATGGTGACCCGTGAGGAGGGGCTGGGAGCCAGCTTCAGCCTCTCCTCCTCGCCCTCTAGGAGCTTGCGGTAGGCGCTGATCTCCATGTCCAAGGTCAACTGGACGTCCAGCAACTCCTGGTACTCGGCCAGCTGTTGCTGCATCACATCACGCATCTCCATCATCTCCTGCTCCTTGGCGTCCAGCGTCTTCCGGAACTTCTCCCGCTCCTCAGTCCTGGCCCCTTCCAGCTCTCGGATGCGGTCCTCAGCAGCACTGGCCTGCTTCTGGAGGCTGGAGATCTGGTAGCTGGGGGACTCGATCCGCATGCGGGCCTCCTTCAGCTCCTCACCGGCAGCATACCAAAAGTTTTTATGAACACTTTTTAAGCTACAGTAATCAAGGCAGCTTTTTATAATACAAAAATATTCACAGAAAATTAGAATTAATCCTGAAACATAGTCACATAGACATGGAAATTGTATTGGAAACAAACCTACTACCGATCAACTTTATATTACACCATGTGTGGAAGTTAAATATACAAATGCAATCGGATGAAATCTGACTACTATTATATACCATACAAAAAAGAGATCAATGCAGAAAATAAATAAATATTTTTGAAGTTTGTAGAGGAGACTCTCTTTTTTTTTTAAATATTTATTTATTTTTAGTTCTTGGCGGACACAACACCTTTGTTTGTTTGTGGTGCTGAGGATCGAACCCGGGCCGCACGCATGCCAGGCGAGCGCGCTACCGCTTGAGCCACATCCCCAGCCAAACAGAGGAGACTCTCTTAATGTTTTTGTCATCTGCGTACCTCACTTTCTTAGAGTGTTCTATTTTAAAATCAAGAAGATGATTTCCATAAATTAGATTACATTAAAATTAAAAGTATTCACTAAAATAAACTCCTTTTTAAAATTGATTCTTAAGACATTTTACTTAAAACCATTTTTTGTATTAGGTACTTTACACAAAGTTTTTTCATGGTATATGTACTCTGATTCCACATAAAAAAACAATCCATTAAACAGGGAATACAGGGAATATGTTTCACAAATTTGTCATTTTATTTACTCTCTCTCTCTCTCTTCTCTCTCTCTCTCTTTCTTCTTCTTCTTCTTTTTCTTCTTCTTCTTCTTCTTCTTCTTCTTCTTCTTCTTCTTCTTCTTCTTCTTCTTCGTGAACATACCTGAAGGAGTAATAAATAAAATTTTAATGTAACATATTGAGTGAAAACGTGGAATTAAAGTAAATTTTTCTTTCTTTCTTTCTTTTTTCTTTCTTTCTTTCTTTCTTTCTTTCTTTCTTTATTTTTCTTTCTTTCTTTCTGTATTTCTTTCTTTCTTTTTCAGTAAATGCTCACTCTGAAAATAATATCATTGTTTTAATGGAGAGATTTTCAAATTGTTTTCTGAAAAGTAAATATTTTAATCTTTGTGGTAGGCATGGTGGGTAGATTTATCTCACATTATTTGATTCTACCATTGTAGAATTCAATAAACCATAGACAGTATGTAAATAAATCTAGTTATCAATTAATTTTTCTTGGGTCAGGTCTTTAGTGTTGTATTGACAAAGTCCACACTGAACCTCAGGTTGTCAAGGACAAATAAGTTTTGTTTTAGTATGTTTTCTGAATTTGCATTAAATACAATTATTTTGGTTTTGTGTGTAAAGATAAATTTTAATAAACACAGGTTCCACAAAAGTCCTACTGCTAAGTCAAACAAAATATTTAATACTCTACACAGAAACTCTGAAACATTTTCAAAGAAATATTTAAAAGCCTAAATAAATATGGTCAGATCCTTGCTCATGAATTAGAAGAGTCAGTGTGGCAAAACTGTTCACTTTCAACAAAGTTACCTGTAGATTCATTTTAGTAGTAAACAAAAATCTCCAGAGTGTGTGTGTGAGTGTGTGTGTGTGTATGTGCTTGTGTCTGTGTGTGTGCTATGTGTTTATGTGTGTGTGTATCTAAATTAGTAAGACGTTTTAAAAATTTTAGGCATTGGCATGTTGAATAAGGCAGAAATATTTTTGAGAAGTGAATCATTAGATACCAAAAGTTTTTTTTTTTTTTTTTTTCCGATTTTAGAAAAATAGTTTTCAGTGGCTCTGGGTGAGGAACAGTGTGTAGATGCCGAGTGCTCGGTTACATCAGGCAGCAGCCCCTCGAGGTGGTCCGTGGGTCCCCCTGCTGGTGGAAAAGATCCTCCCGGTTCTCCTTCTCCCGCACCACAGAAGACTGCTTCACTGCTCCTGTGGCCACTTCCTCTCCATCGGCGTGGACCAGCACAGTGCGGAAACTTTCGCCCGAGCCCCAGCTGCTCTGGCTCTTCCACACCAGGGTGGCGGGGGGCTGTGGGCCACCCCGGCACCAGCTGCCCACACCGTGACTGTCTGGCCGGCCCGCAGGACGTACTTGGGTGTGAACTTACAGGCGATCTCATCGCCCTCCAGGACCTGCCTCTTAATCCTCCAGTTCCCCAGGGACTGATCCTTGTCTGAGTCCTTCTTGAGCCGCAGGAACCTGCCCTCCAGGTCAGTCTCCTCCGTGCTGACGCTGCAGGTGGCCGAGGCCTGCTGGGCCAGGAGGAAGCTGCTGCTGCTGCTGCCCGAGCCAATGCTGCCCGAGCCAATGCCACTTGAGCCGCTGCCTGGGGGCTCCTCCGCCTCCAGACGCAGCCGCTTGCTTCGGCTTGAACGCCCAGCTCTGGACATGCTGCTGCTGCTGCTGCTCCAGGTGGCCCGTGAGATGGTGACCCGTGAGGAGGGGCTGGGAGCCAGCTTCAGCCTCTCCTCCTCGCCCTCTAGGAGCTTGCGGTAGGCGCTGATCTCCATGTCCAAGGTCAACTGGACGTCCAGCAACTCCTGGTACTCGGCCAGCTGTTGCTGCATCACATCACGCATCTCCATCATCTCCTGCTCCTTGGCGTCCAGCGTCTTCCGGAACTTCTCCCGCTCCTCAGTCCTGGCCCCTTCCAGCTCTCGGATGCGGTCCTCAGCAGCACTGGCCTGCTTCTGGAGGCTGGAGATCTGGTAGCTGGGGGACTCGATCCGCATGCGGGCCTCCTTCAGCTCCTCACCGGCAGCATACCAAAAGTTTTTATGAACACTTTTTAAGCTACAGTAATCAAGGCAGCTTTTTATAATACAAAAATATTCACAGAAAATTAGAATTAATCCTGAAACATAGTCACATAGACATGGAAATTGTATTGGAAACAAACCTACTACCGATCAACTTTATATTACACCATGTGTGGAAGTTAAATATACAAATGCAATCGGATGAAATCTGACTACTATTATATACCATACAAAAAAGAGATCAATGCAGAAAATAAATAAATATTTTTGAAGTTTGTAGAGGAGACTCTCTTTTTTTTTTAAATATTTATTTATTTTTAGTTCTTGGCGGACACAACACCTTTGTTTGTTTGTGGTGCTGAGGATCGAACCCGGGCCGCACGCATGCCAGGCGAGCGCGCTACCGCTTGAGCCACATCCCCAGCCAAACAGAGGAGACTCTCTTAATGTTTTTGTCATCTGCGTACCTCACTTTCTTAGAGTGTTCTATTTTAAAATCAAGAAGATGATTTCCATAAATTAGATTACATTAAAATTAAAAGTATTCACTAAAATAAACTCCTTTTTAAAATTGATTCTTAAGACATTTTACTTAAAACCATTTTTTGTATTAGGTACTTTACACAAAGTTTTTTCATGGTATATGTACTCTGATTCCACATAAAAAAACAATCCATTAAACAGGGAATACAGGGAATATGTTTCACAAATTTGTCATTTTATTTACTCTCTCTCTCTCTCTCTCTCTCTCTCTCTTTCTTCTTCTTCTTCTTTTTCTTCTTCTTCTTCTTCTTCTTCTTCTTCTTCTTCTTCTTCTTCTTCTTCTTCTTCTTCGTGAACATACCTGAAGGAGTAATAAATAAAATTTTAATGTAACATATTGAGTGAAAACGTGGAATCAAAGTAAATTTTTCTTTCTTTCTTTCTTTTTTCTTTCTTTCTTTCTTTCTTTATTTTTCTTTCTTTCTTTCTGTATTTCTTTCTTTCTTTTTCAGTAAATGCTCACTCTGAAAATAATATCATTGTTTTAATGGAGAGATTTTCAAATTGTTTTCTGAAAAGTAAATATTTTAATCTTTGTGGTAGGCATGGTGGGTAGATTTATCTCACATTATTTGATTCTACCATTGTAGAATTCAATAAACCATAGACAGTATGTAAATAAATCTAGTTATCAATTAATTTTTCTTGGGTCAGGTCTTTAGTGTTGTATTGACAAAGTCCACACTGAACCTCAGGTTGTCAAGGACAAATAAGTTTTGTTTTAGTATGTTTTCTGAATTTGCATTAAATACAATTATTTTGGTTTTGTGTGTAAAGATAAATTTTAATAAACACAGGTTCCACAAAAGTCCTACTGCTAAGTCAAACAAAATATTTAATACTCTACACAGAAACTCTGAAACATTTTCAAAGAAATATTTAAAAGCCTAAATAAATATGGTCAGATCCTTGCTCATGAATTAGAAGAGTCAGTGTGGCAAAACTGTTCACTTTCAACAAAGTTACCTGTAGATTCATTTTAGTAGTAAACAAAAATCTCCAGAGTGTGTGTGTGAGTGTGTGTGTGTGTATGTGCTTGTGTCTGTGTGTGTGCTATGTGTTTATGTGTGTGTGTATCTAAATTAGTAAGACGTTTTAAAAATTTTAGCATTGGCATGTTGAATAAGGCAGAAATATTTTTGAGAAGTGAATCATTAGATACCAAAAGTTTTTTTTTTTTTTTTTTTTCCGATTTTAGAAAAATAGTTTTCAGTGGCTCTGGGTGAGGAACAGTGTGTAGATGCCGAGTGCTCGGTTACATCAGGCAGCAGCCCCTCGAGGTGGTCCGTGGGTCCCCCTGCTGGTGGAAAAGATCCTCCCGGTTCTCCTTCTCCCGCACCACAGAAGACTGCTTCACTGCTCCTGTGGCCACTTCCTCTCCATCGGCGTGGACCAGCACAGTGCGGAAACTTTCGCCCGAGCCCCAGCTGCTCTGGCTCTTCCACACCAGGGTGGCGGGGGGCTGTGGGCCACCCCGGCACCAGCTGCCCACACCGTGACTGTCTGGCCGGCCCGCAGGACGTACTTGGGTGTGAACTTACAGGCGATCTCATCGCCCTCCAGGACCTGCCTCTTAATCCTCCAGTTCCCCAGGGACTGATCCTTGTCTGAGTCCTTCTTGAGCCGCAGGAACCTGCCCTCCAGGTCAGTCTCCTCCGTGCTGACGCTGCAGGTGGCCGAGGCCTGCTGGGCCAGGAGGAAGCTGCTGCTGCTGCTGCCCGAGCCAATGCTGCCCGAGCCAATGCCACTTGAGCCGCTGCCTGGGGGCTCCTCCGCCTCCAGACGCAGCCGCTTGCTTCGGCTTGAACGCCCAGCTCTGGACATGCTGCTGCTGCTGCTGCTCCAGGTGGCCCGTGAGATGGTGACCCGTGAGGAGGGGCTGGGAGCCAGCTTCAGCCTCTCCTCCTCGCCCTCTAGGAGCTTGCGGTAGGCGCTGATCTCCATGTCCAAGGTCAACTGGACGTCCAGCAACTCCTGGTACTCGGCCAGCTGTTGCTGCATCACATCACGCATCTCCATCATCTCCTGCTCCTTGGCGTCCAGCGTCTTCCGGAACTTCTCCCGCTCCTCAGTCCTGGCCCCTTCCAGCTCTCGGATGCGGTCCTCAGCAGCACTGGCCTGCTTCTGGAGGCTGGAGATCTGGTAGCTGGGGGACTCGATCCGCATGCGGGCCTCCTTCAGCTCCTCACCGGCAGCATACCAAAAGTTTTTATGAACACTTTTTAAGCTACAGTAATCAAGGCAGCTTTTTATAATACAAAAATATTCACAGAAAATTAGAATTAATCCTGAAACATAGTCACATAGACATGGAAATTGTATTGGAAACAAACCTACTACCGATCAACTTTATATTACACCATGTGTGGAAGTTAAATATACAAATGCAATCGGATGAAATCTGACTACTATTATATACCATACAAAAAAGAGATCAATGCAGAAAATAAATAAATATTTTTGAAGTTTGTAGAGGAGACTCTCTTTTTTTTTTAAATATTTATTTATTTTTAGTTCTTGGCGGACACAACACCTTTGTTTGTTTGTGGTGCTGAGGATCGAACCCGGGCCGCACGCATGCCAGGCGAGCGCGCTACCGCTTGAGCCACATCCCCAGCCAAACAGAGGAGACTCTCTTAATGTTTTTGTCATCTGCGTACCTCACTTTCTTAGAGTGTTCTATTTTAAAATCAAGAAGATGATTTCCATAAATTAGATTACATTAAAATTAAAAGTATTCACTAAAATAAACTCCTTTTTAAAATTGATTCTTAAGACATTTTACTTAAAACCATTTTTTGTATTAGGTACTTTACACAAAGTTTTTTCATGGTATATGTACTCTGATTCCACATAAAAAAACAATCCATTAAACAGGGAATACAGGGAATATGTTTCACAAATTTGTCATTTTATTTACTCTCTCTCTCTCTCTCTCTCTCTCTCTCTCTTTCTTCTTCTTCTTCTTTTTCTTCTTCTTCTTCTTCTTCTTCTTCTTCTTCTTCTTCTTCTTCTTCTTCTTCTTCTTCTTCTTCGTGAACATACCTGAAGGAGTAATAAATAAAATTTTAATGTAACATATTGAGTGAAAACGTGGAATTAAAGTAAATTTTTCTTTCTTTCTTTCTTTTTTCTTTCTTTCTTTCTTTCTTTATTTTTCTTTCTTTCTTTCTGTATTTCTTTCTTTCTTTTTCAGTAAATGCTCACTCTGAAAATAATATCATTGTTTTAATGGAGAGATTTTCAAATTGTTTTCTG
Organism: Urocitellus parryii; assembly: GCF_045843805.1. NCBI lineage: Eukaryota > Metazoa > Chordata > Mammalia > Rodentia > Sciuridae > Urocitellus > Urocitellus parryii. Next base: position 66,276 of record NW_027554090.1, on the reverse strand, counting down.
AAAAGTAAATATTTTAATCTTTGTGGTAGGCATGGTGGGTAGATTTATCTCACATTATTTGATTCTACCATTGTAGAATTCAATAAACCATAGACAGTATGTAAATAAATCTAGTTATCAATTAATTTTTCTTGGGTCAGGTCTTTAGTGTTGTATTGACAAAGTCCACACTGAACCTCAGGTTGTCAAGGACAAATAAGTTTTGTTTTAGTATGTTTTCTGAATTTGCATTAAATACAATTATTTTGGTTTTGTGTGTAAAGATAAATTTTAATAAACACAGGTTCCACAAAAGTCCTACTGCTAAGTCAAACAAAATATTTAATACTCTACACAGAAACTCTGAAACATTTTCAAAGAAATATTTAAAAGCCTAAATAAATATGGTCAGATCCTTGCTCATGAATTAGAAGAGTCAGTGTGGCAAAACTGTTCACTTTCAACAAAGTTACCTGTAGATTCATTTTAGTAGTAAACAAAAATCTCCAGAGTGTGTGTGTGAGTGTGTGTGTGTGTATGTGCTTGTGTCTGTGTGTGTGCTATGTGTTTATGTGTGTGTGTATCTAAATTAGTAAGACGTTTTAAAAATTTTAGCATTGGCATGTTGAATAAGGCAGAAATATTTTTGAGAAGTGAATCATTAGATACCAAAAGTTTTTTTTTTTTTTTTTTTCCGATTTTAGAAAAATAGTTTTCAGTGGCTCTGGGTGAGGAACAGTGTGTAGATGCCGAGTGCTCGGTTACATCAGGCAGCAGCCCCTCGAGGTGGTCCGTGGGTCCCCCTGCTGGTGGAAAAGATCCTCCCGGTTCTCCTTCTCCCGCACCACAGAAGACTGCTTCACTGCTCCTGTGGCCACTTCCTCTCCATCGGCGTGGACCAGCACAGTGCGGAAACTTTCGCCCGAGCCCCAGCTGCTCTGGCTCTTCCACACCAGGGTGGCGGGGGGCTGTGGGCCACCCCGGCACCAGCTGCCCACACCGTGACTGTCTGGCCGGCCCGCAGGACGTACTTGGGTGTGAACTTACAGGCGATCTCATCGCCCTCCAGGACCTGCCTCTTAATCCTCCAGTTCCCCAGGGACTGATCCTTGTCTGAGTCCTTCTTGAGCCGCAGGAACCTGCCCTCCAGGTCAGTCTCCTCCGTGCTGACGCTGCAGGTGGCCGAGGCCTGCTGGGCCAGGAGGAAGCTGCTGCTGCTGCTGCCCGAGCCAATGCTGCCCGAGCCAATGCCACTTGAGCCGCTGCCTGGGGGCTCCTCCGCCTCCAGACGCAGCCGCTTGCTTCGGCTTGAACGCCCAGCTCTGGACATGCTGCTGCTGCTGCTGCTCCAGGTGGCCCGTGAGATGGTGACCCGTGAGGAGGGGCTGGGAGCCAGCTTCAGCCTCTCCTCCTCGCCCTCTAGGAGCTTGCGGTAGGCGCTGATCTCCATGTCCAAGGTCAACTGGACGTCCAGCAACTCCTGGTACTCGGCCAGCTGTTGCTGCATCACATCACGCATCTCCATCATCTCCTGCTCCTTGGCGTCCAGCGTCTTCCGGAACTTCTCCCGCTCCTCAGTCCTGGCCCCTTCCAGCTCTCGGATGCGGTCCTCAGCAGCACTGGCCTGCTTCTGGAGGCTGGAGATCTGGTAGCTGGGGGACTCGATCCGCATGCGGGCCTCCTTCAGCTCCTCACCGGCAGCATACCAAAAGTTTTTATGAACACTTTTTAAGCTACAGTAATCAAGGCAGCTTTTTATAATACAAAAATATTCACAGAAAATTAGAATTAATCCTGAAACATAGTCACATAGACATGGAAATTGTATTGGAAACAAACCTACTACCGATCAACTTTATATTACACCATGTGTGGAAGTTAAATATACAAATGCAATCGGATGAAATCTGACTACTATTATATACCATACAAAAAAGAGATCAATGCAGAAAATAAATAAATATTTTTGAAGTTTGTAGAGGAGACTCTCTTTTTTTTTTAAATATTTATTTATTTTTAGTTCTTGGCGGACACAACACCTTTGTTTGTTTGTGGTGCTGAGGATCGAACCCGGGCCGCACGCATGCCAGGCGAGCGCGCTACCGCTTGAGCCACATCCCCAGCCAAACAGAGGAGACTCTCTTAATGTTTTTGTCATCTGCGTACCTCACTTTCTTAGAGTGTTCTATTTTAAAATCAAGAAGATGATTTCCATAAATTAGATTACATTAAAATTAAAAGTATTCACTAAAATAAACTCCTTTTTAAGATTGATTCTTAAGACATTTTACTTAAAACCATTTTTTGTATTAGGTACTTTACACAAAGTTTTTTCATGGTATATGTACTCTGATTCCACATAAAAAAACAATCCATTAAACAGGGAATACAGGGAATATGTTTCACAAATTTGTCATTTTATTTACTCTCTCTCTCTCTCTCTCTCTCTCTCTCTTTCTTCTTCTTCTTCTTTTTCTTCTTCTTCTTCTTCTTCTTCTTCTTCTTCTTCTTCTTCTTCTTCTTCTTCTTCGTGAACATACCTGAAGGAGTAATAAATAAAATTTTAATGTAACATATTGAGTGAAAACGTGGAATTAAAGTAAATTTTTCTTTCTTTCTTTCTTTTTTCTTTCTTTCTTTCTTTCTTTATTTTTCTTTCTTTCTTTCTGTATTTCTTTCTTTCTTTTTCAGTAAATGCTCACTCTGAAAATAATATCATTGTTTTAATGGAGAGATTTTCAAATTGTTTTCTGAAAAGTAAATATTTTAATCTTTGTGGTAGGCATGGTGGGTAGATTTATCTCACATTATTTGATTCTACCATTGTAGAATTCAATAAACCATAGACAGTATGTAAATAAATCTAGTTATCAATTAATTTTTCTTGGGTCAGGTCTTTAGTGTTGTATTGACAAAGTCCACACTGAACCTCAGGTTGTCAAGGACAAATAAGTTTTGTTTTAGTATGTTTTCTGAATTTGCATTAAATACAATTATTTTGGTTTTGTGTGTAAAGATAAATTTTAATAAACACAGGTTCCACAAAAGTCCTACTGCTAAGTCAAACAAAATATTTAATACTCTACACAGAAACTCTGAAACATTTTCAAAGAAATATTTAAAAGCCTAAATAAATATGGTCAGATCCTTGCTCATGAATTAGAAGAGTCAGTGTGGCAAAACTGTTCACTTTCAACAAAGTTACCTGTAGATTCATTTTAGTAGTAAACAAAAATCTCCAGAGTGTGTGTGTGAGTGTGTGTGTGTGTATGTGCTTGTGTCTGTGTGTGTGCTATGTGTTTATGTGTGTGTGTATCTAAATTAGTAAGACGTTTTAAAAATTTTAGCATTGGCATGTTGAATAAGGCAGAAATATTTTTGAGAAGTGAATCATTAGATACCAAAAGTTTTTTTTTTTTTTTTTTTTCCGATTTTAGAAAAATAGTTTTCAGTGGCTCTGGGTGAGGAACAGTGTGTAGATGCCGAGTGCTCGGTTACATCAGGCAGCAGCCCCTCGAGGTGGTCCGTGGGTCCCCCTGCTGGTGGAAAAGATCCTCCCGGTTCTCCTTCTCCCGCACCACAGAAGACTGCTTCACTGCTCCTGTGGCCACTTCCTCTCCATCGGCGTGGACCAGCACAGTGCGGAAACTTTCGCCCGAGCCCCAGCTGCTCTGGCTCTTCCACACCAGGGTGGCGGGGGGCTGTGGGCCACCCCGGCACCAGCTGCCCACACCGTGACTGTCTGGCCGGCCCGCAGGACGTACTTGGGTGTGAACTTACAGGCGATCTCATCGCCCTCCAGGACCTGCCTCTTAATCCTCCAGTTCCCCAGGGACTGATCCTTGTCTGAGTCCTTCTTGAGCCGCAGGAACCTGCCCTCCAGGTCAGTCTCCTCCGTGCTGACGCTGCAGGTGGCCGAGGCCTGCTGGGCCAGGAGGAAGCTGCTGCTGCTGCTGCCCGAGCCAATGCTGCCCGAGCCAATGCCACTTGAGCCGCTGCCTGGGGGCTCCTCCGCCTCCAGACGCAGCCGCTTGCTTCGGCTTGAACGCCCAGCTCTGGACATGCTGCTGCTGCTGCTGCTCCAGGTGGCCCGTGAGATGGTGACCCGTGAGGAGGGGCTGGGAGCCAGCTTCAGCCTCTCCTCCTCGCCCTCTAGGAGCTTGCGGTAGGCGCTGATCTCCATGTCCAAGGTCAACTGGACGTCCAGCAACTCCTGGTACTCGGCCAGCTGTTGCTGCATCACATCACGCATCTCCATCATCTCCTGCTCCTTGGCGTCCAGCGTCTTCCGGAACTTCTCCCGCTCCTCAGTCCTGGCCCCTTCCAGCTCTCGGATGCGGTCCTCAGCAGCACTGGCCTGCTTCTGGAGGCTGGAGATCTGGTAGCTGGGGGACTCGATCCGCATGCGGGCCTCCTTCAGCTCCTCACCGGCAGCATACCAAAAGTTTTTATGAACACTTTTTAAGCTACAGTAATCAAGGCAGCTTTTTATAATACAAAAATATTCACAGAAAATTAGAATTAATCCTGAAACATAGTCACATAGACATGGAAATTGTATTGGAAACAAACCTACTACCGATCAACTTTATATTACACCATGTGTGGAAGTTAAATATACAAATGCAATCGGATGAAATCTGACTACTATTATATACCATACAAAAAAGAGATCAATGCAGAAAATAAATAAATATTTTTGAAGTTTGTAGAGGAGACTCTCTTTTTTTTTTAAATATTTATTTATTTTTAGTTCTTGGCGGACACAACACCTTTGTTTGTTTGTGGTGCTGAGGATCGAACCCGGGCCGCACGCATGCCAGGCGAGCGCGCTACCGCTTGAGCCACATCCCCAGCCAAACAGAGGAGACTCTCTTAATGTTTTTGTCATCTGCGTACCTCACTTTCTTAGAGTGTTCTATTTTAAAATCAAGAAGATGATTTCCATAAATTAGATTACATTAAAATTAAAAGTATTCACTAAAATAAACTCCTTTTTAAGATTGATTCTTAAGACATTTTACTTAAAACCATTTTTTGTATTAGGTACTTTACACAAAGTTTTTTCATGGTATATGTACTCTGATTCCACATAAAAAAACAATCCATTAAACAGGGAATACAGGGAATATGTTTCACAAATTTGTCATTTTATTTACTCTCTCTCTCTCTCTCTCTCTCTCTCTCTTTCTTCTTCTTCTTCTTTTTCTTCTTCTTCTTCTTCTTCTTCTTCTTCTTCTTCTTCTTCTTCTTCTTCTTCTTCTTCGTGAACATACCTGAAGGAGTAATAAATAAAATTTTAATGTAACATATTGAGTGAAAACGTGGAATTAAAGTAAATTTTTCTTTCTTTCTTTCTTTTTTCTTTCTTTCTTTCTTTCTTTATTTTTCTTTCTTTCTTTCTGTATTTCTTTCTTTCTTTTTCAGTAAATGCTCACTCTGAAAATAATATCATTGTTTTAATGGAGAGATTTTCAAATTGTTTTCTGAAAAGTAAATATTTTAATCTTTGTGGTAGGCATGGTGGGTAGATTTATCTCACATTATTTGATTCTACCATTGTAGAATTCAATAAACCATAGACAGTATGTAAATAAATCTAGTTATCAATTAATTTTTCTTGGGTCAGGTCTTTAGTGTTGTATTGACAAAGTCCACACTGAACCTCAGGTTGTCAAGGACAAATAAGTTTTGTTTTAGTATGTTTTCTGAATTTGCATTAAATACAATTATTTTGGTTTTGTGTGTAAAGATAAATTTTAATAAACACAGGTTCCACAAAAGTCCTACTGCTAAGTCAAACAAAATATTTAATACTCTACACAGAAACTCTGAAACATTTTCAAAGAAATATTTAAAAGCCTAAATAAATATGGTCAGATCCTTGCTCATGAATTAGAAGAGTCAGTGTGGCAAAACTGTTCACTTTCAACAAAGTTACCTGTAGATTCATTTTAGTAGTAAACAAAAATCTCCAGAGTGTGTGTGTGAGTGTGTGTGTGTGTATGTGCTTGTGTCTGTGTGTGTGCTATGTGTTTATGTGTGTGTGTATCTAAATTAGTAAGACGTTTTAAAAATTTTAGCATTGGCATGTTGAATAAGGCAGAAATATTTTTGAGAAGTGAATCATTAGATACCAAAAGTTTTTTTTTTTTTTTTTTTCCGATTTTAGAAAAATAGTTTTCAGTGGCTCTGGGTGAGGAACAGTGTGTAGATGCCGAGTGCTCGGTTACATCAGGCAGCAGCCCCTCGAGGTGGTCCGTGGGTCCCCCTGCTGGTGGAAAAGATCCTCCCGGTTCTCCTTCTCCCGCACCACAGAAGACTGCTTCACTGCTCCTGTGGCCACTTCCTCTCCATCGGCGTGGACCAGCACAGTGCGGAAACTTTCGCCCGAGCCCCAGCTGCTCTGGCTCTTCCACACCAGGGTGGCGGGGGGCTGTGGGCCACCCCGGCACCAGCTGCCCACACCGTGACTGTCTGGCCGGCCCGCAGGACGTACTTGGGTGTGAACTTACAGGCGATCTCATCGCCCTCCAGGACCTGCCTCTTAATCCTCCAGTTCCCCAGGGACTGATCCTTGTCTGAGTCCTTCTTGAGCCGCAGGAACCTGCCCTCCAGGTCAGTCTCCTCCGTGCTGACGCTGCAGGTGGCCGAGGCCTGCTGGGCCAGGAGGAAGCTGCTGCTGCTGCTGCCCGAGCCAATGCTGCCCGAGCCAATGCCACTTGAGCCGCTGCCTGGGGGCTCCTCCGCCTCCAGACGCAGCCGCTTGCTTCGGCTTGAACGCCCAGCTCTGGACATGCTGCTGCTGCTGCTGCTCCAGGTGGCCCGTGAGATGGTGACCCGTGAGGAGGGGCTGGGAGCCAGCTTCAGCCTCTCCTCCTCGCCCTCTAGGAGCTTGCGGTAGGCGCTGATCTCCATGTCCAAGGTCAACTGGACGTCCAGCAACTCCTGGTACTCGGCCAGCTGTTGCTGCATCACATCACGCATCTCCATCATCTCCTGCTCCTTGGCGTCCAGCGTCTTCCGGAACTTCTCCCGCTCCTCAGTCCTGGCCCCTTCCAGCTCTCGGATGCGGTCCTCAGCAGCACTGGCCTGCTTCTGGAGGCTGGAGATCTGGTAGCTGGGGGACTCGATCCGCATGCGGGCCTCCTTCAGCTCCTCACCGGCAGCATACCAAAAGTTTTTATGAACACTTTTTAAGCTACAGTAATCAAGGCAGCTTTTTATAATACAAAAATATTCACAGAAAATTAGAATTAATCCTGAAACATAGTCACATAGACATGGAAATTGTATTGGAAACAAACCTACTACCGATCAACTTTATATTACACCATGTGTGGAAGTTAAATATACAAATGCAATCGGATGAAATCTGACTACTATTATATACCATACAAAAAAGAGATCAATGCAGAAAATAAATAAATATTTTTGAAGTTTGTAGAGGAGACTCTCTTTTTTTTTTAAATATTTATTTATTTTTAGTTCTTGGCGGACACAACACCTTTGTTTGTTTGTGGTGCTGAGGATCGAACCCGGGCCGCACGCATGCCAGGCGAGCGCGCTACCGCTTGAGCCACATCCCCAGCCAAACAGAGGAGACTCTCTTAATGTTTTTGTCATCTGCGTACCTCACTTTCTTAGAGTGTTCTATTTTAAAATCAAGAAGATGATTTCCATAAATTAGATTACATTAAAATTAAAAGTATTCACTAAAATAAACTCCTTTTTAAGATTGATTCTTAAGACATTTTACTTAAAACCATTTTTTGTATTAGGTACTTTACACAAAGTTTTTTCATGGTATATGTACTCTGATTCCACATAAAAAAACAATCCATTAAACAGGGAATACAGGGAATATGTTTCACAAATTTGTCATTTTATTTACTCTCTCTCTCTCTCTCTCTCTCTCTCTCTTTCTTCTTCTTCTTCTTTTTCTTCTTCTTCTTCTTCTTCTTCTTCTTCTTCTTCTTCTTCTTCTTCTTCTTCTTCGTGAACATACCTGAAGGAGTAATAAATAAAATTTTAATGTAACATATTGAGTGAAAACGTGGAATTAAAGTAAATTTTTCTTTCTTTCTTTCTTTTTTCTTTCTTTCTTTCTTTCTTTATTTTTCTTTCTTTCTTTCTGTATTTCTTTCTTTCTTTTTCAGTAAATGCTCACTCTGAAAATAATATCATTGTTTTAATGGAGAGATTTTCAAATTGTTTTCTGAAAAGTAAATATTTTAATCTTTGTGGTAGGCATGGTGGGTAGATTTATCTCACATTATTTGATTCTACCATTGTAGAATTCAATAAACCATAGACAGTATGTAAATAAATCTAGTTATCAATTAATTTTTCTTGGGTCAGGTCTTTAGTGTTGTATTGACAAAGTCCACACTGAACCTCAGGTTGTCAAGGACAAATAAGTTTTGTTTTAGTATGTTTTCTGAATTTGCATTAAATACAATTATTTTGGTTTTGTGTGTAAAGATAAATTTTAATAAACACAGGTTCCACAAAAGTCCTACTGCTAAGTCAAACAAAATATTTAATACTCTACACAGAAACTCTGAAACATTTTCAAAGAAATATTTAAAAGCCTAAATAAATATGGTCAGATCCTTGCTCATGAATTAGAAGAGTCAGTGTGGCAAAACTGTTCACTTTCAACAAAGTTACCTGTAGATTCATTTTAGTAGTAAACAAAAATCTCCAGAGTGTGTGTGTGAGTGTGTGTGTGTGTATGTGCTTGTGTCTGTGTGTGTGCTATGTGTTTATGTGTGTGTGTATCTAAATTAGTAAGACGTTTTAAAAATTTTAGCATTGGCATGTTGAATAAGGCAGAAATATTTTTGAGAAGTGAATCATTAGATACCAAAAGTTTTTTTTTTTTTTTTTTTTCCGATTTTAGAAAAATAGTTTTCAGTGGCTCTGGGTGAGGAACAGTGTGTAGATGCCGAGTGCTCGGTTACATCAGGCAGCAGCCCCTCGAGGTGGTCCGTGGGTCCCCCTGCTGGTGGAAAAGATCCTCCCGGTTCTCCTTCTCCCGCACCACAGAAGACTGCTTCACTGCTCCTGTGGCCACTTCCTCTCCATCGGCGTGGACCAGCACAGTGCGGAAACTTTCGCCCGAGCCCCAGCTGCTCTGGCTCTTCCACACCAGGGTGGTGGGGGGCTGTGGGCCACCCCGGCACCAGCTGCCCACACCGTGACTGTCTGGCCGGCCCGCAGGACGTACTTGGGTGTGAACTTACAGGCGATCTCATCGCCCTCCAGGACCTGCCTCTTAATCCTCCAGTTCCCCAGGGACTGATCCTTGTCTGAGTCCTTCTTGAGCCGCAGGAACCTGCCCTCCAGGTCAGTCTCCTCCGTGCTGACGCTGCAGGTGGCCGAGGCCTGCTGGGCCAGGAGGAAGCTGCTGCTGCTGCTGCCCGAGCCAATGCTGCCCGAGCCAATGCCACTTGAGCCGCTGCCTGGGGGCTCCTCCGCCTCCAGACGCAGCCGCTTGCTTCGGCTTGAACGCCCAGCTCTGGACATGCTGCTGCTGCTGCTGCTCCAGGTGGCCCGTGAGATGGTGACCCGTGAGGAGGGGCTGGGAGCCAGCTTCAGCCTCTCCTCCTCGCCCTCTAGGAGCTTGCGGTAGGCGCTGATCTCCATGTCCAAGGTCAACTGGACGTCCAGCAACTCCTGGTACTCGGCCAGCTGTTGCTGCATCACATCACGCATCTCCATCATCTCCTGCTCCTTGGCGTCCAGCGTCTTCCGGAACTTCTCCCGCTCCTCAGTCCTGGCCCCTTCCAGCTCTCGGATGCGGTCCTCAGCAGCACTGGCCTGCTTCTGGAGGCTGGAGATCTGGTAGCTGGGGGACTCGATCCGCATGCGGGCCTCCTTCAGCTCCTCACCGGCAGCATACCAAAAGTTTTTATGAACACTTTTTAAGCTACAGTAATCAAGGCAGCTTTTTATAATACAAAAATATTCACAGAAAATTAGAATTAATCCTGAAACATAGTCACATAGACATGGAAATTGTATTGGAAACAAACCTACTACCGATCAACTTTATATTACACCATGTGTGGAAGTTAAATATACAAATGCAATCGGATGAAATCTGACTACTATTATATACCATACAAAAAAGAGATCAATGCAGAAAATAAATAAATATTTTTGAAGTTTGTAGAGGAGACTCTCTTTTTTTTTTAAATATTTATTTATTTTTAGTTCTTGGCGGACACAACACCTTTGTTTGTTTGTGGTGCTGAGGATCGAACCCGGGCCGCACGCATGCCAGGCGAGCGCGCTACCGCTTGAGCCACATCCCCAGCCAAACAGAGGAGACTCTCTTAATGTTTTTGTCATCTGCGTACCTCACTTTCTTAGAGTGTTCTATTTTAAAATCAAGAAGATGATTTCCATAAATTAGATTACATTAAAATTAAAAGTATTCACTAAAATAAACTCCTTTTTAAAATTGATTCTTAAGACATTTTACTTAAAACCATTTTTTGTATTAGGTACTTTACACAAAGTTTTTTCATGGTATATGTACTCTGATTCCACATAAAAAAACAATCCATTAAACAGGGAATACAGGGAATATGTTTCACAAATTTGTCATTTTATTTACTCTCTCTCTCTCTCTCTCTCTCTTTCTTCTTCTTCTTCTTTTTCTTCTTCTTCTTCTTCTTCTTCTTCTTCTTCTTCTTCTTCTTCTTCTTCTTCTTCTTCGTGAACATACCTGAAGGAGTAATAAATAAAATTTTAATGTAACATATTGAGTGAAAACGTGGAATTAAAGTAAATTTTTCTTTCTTTCTTTCTTTTTTCTTTCTTTCTTTCTTTATTTTTCTTTCTTTCTTTCTGTATTTCTTTCTTTCTTTTTTAGTAAATGCTCACTCTGAAAATAATATCATTGTTTTAATGGAGAGATTTTCAAATTGTTTTCTGAAAAGTAAATATTTTAATCTTTGTGGTAGGCATGGTGGGTAGATTTATCTCACATTATTTGATTCTACCATTGTAGAATTCAATAAACCATAGACAGTATGTAAATAAATCTAGTTATCAATTAATTTTTCTTGGGTCAGGTCTTTAGTGTTGTATTGACAAAGTCCACACTGAACCTCAGGTTGTCAAGGACAAATAAGTTTTGTTTTAGTATGTTTTCTGAATTTGCATTAAATACAATTATTTTGGTTTTGTGTGTAAAGATAAATTTTAATAAACACAGGTTCCACAAAAGTCCTACTGCTAAGTCAAACAAAATATTTAATACTCTACACAGAAACTCTGAAACATTTTCAAAGAAATATTTAAAAGCCTAAATAAATATGGTCAGATCCTTGCTCATGAATTAGAAGAGTCAGTGTGGCAAAACTGTTCACTTTCAACAAAGTTACCTGTAGATTCATTTTAGTAGTAAACAAAAATCTCCAGAGTGTGTGTGTGAGTGTGTGTGTGTGTATGTGCTTGTGTCTGTGTGTGTGCTATGTGTTTATGTGTGTGTGTATCTAAATTAGTAAGACGTTTTAAAAATTTTAGCATTGGCATGTTGAATAAGGCAGAAATATTTTTGAGAAGTGAATCATTAGATACCAAAAGTTTTTTTTTTTTTTTCCGATTTTAGAAAAATAGTTTTCAGTGGCTCTGGGTGAGGAACAGTGTGTAGATGCCGAGTGCTCGGTTACATCAGGCAGCAGCCCCTCGAGGTGGTCCGTGGGTCCCCCTGCTGGTGGAAAAGATCCTCCCGGTTCTCCTTCTCCCGCACCACAGAAGACTGCTTCACTGCTCCTGTGGCCACTTCCTCTCCATCGGCGTGGACCAGCACAGTGCGGAAACTTTCGCCCGAGCCCCAGCTGCTCTGGCTCTTCCACACCAGGGTGGCGGGGGGCTGTGGGCCACCCCGGCACCAGCTGCCCACACCGTGACTGTCTGGCCGGCCCGCAGGACGTACTTGGGTGTGAACTTACAGGCGATCTCATCGCCCTCCAGGACCTGCCTCTTAATCCTCCAGTTCCCCAGGGACTGATCCTTGTCTGAGTCCTTCTTGAGCCGCAGGAACCTGCCCTCCAGGTCAGTCTCCTCCGTGCTGACGCTGCAGGTGGCCGAGGCCTGCTGGGCCAGGAGGAAGCTGCTGCTGCTGCTGCCCGAGCCAATGCTGCCCGAGCCAATGCCACTTGAGCCGCTGCCTGGGGGCTCCTCCGCCTCCAGACGCAGCCGCTTGCTTCGGCTTGAACGCCCAGCTCTGGACATGCTGCTGCTGCTGCTGCTCCAGGTGGCCCGTGAGATGGTGACCCGTGAGGAGGGGCTGGGAGCCAGCTTCAGCCTCTCCTCCTCGCCCTCTAGGAGCTTGCGGTAGGCGCTGATCTCCATGTCCAAGGTCAACTGGACGTCCAGCAACTCCTGGTACTCGGCCAGCTGTTGCTGCATCACATCACGCATCTCCATCATCTCCTGCTCCTTGGCGTCCAGCGTCTTCCGGAACTTCTCCCGCTCCTCAGTCCTGGCCCCTTCCAGCTCTCGGATGCGGTCCTCAGCAGCACTGGCCTGCTTCTGGAGGCTGGAGATCTGGTAGCTGGGGGACTCGATCCGCATGCGGGCCTCCTTCAGCTCCTCACCGGCAGCATACCAAAAGTTTTTATGAACACTTTTTAAGCTACAGTAATCAAGGCAGCTTTTTATAATACAAAAATATTCACAGAAAATTAGAATTAATCCTGAAACATAGTCACATAGACATGGAAATTGTATTGGAAACAAACCTACTACCGATCAACTTTATATTACACCATGTGTGGAAGTTAAATATACAAATGCAATCGGATGAAATCTGACTACTATTATATACCATACAAAAAAGAGATCAATGCAGAAAATAAATAAATATTTTTGAAGTTTGTAGAGGAGACTCTCTTTTTTTTTTAAATATTTATTTATTTTTAGTTCTTGGCGGACACAACACCTTTGTTTGTTTGTGGTGCTGAGGATCGAACCCGGGCCGCACGCATGCCAGGCGAGCGCGCTACCGCTTGAGCCACATCCCCAGCCAAACAGAGGAGACTCTCTTAATGTTTTTGTCATCTGCGTACCTCACTTTCTTAGAGTGTTCTATTTTAAAATCAAGAAGATGATTTCCATAAATTAGATTACATTAAAATTAAAAGTATTCACTAAAATAAACTCCTTTTTAAAATTGATTCTTAAGACATTTTACTTAAAACCATTTTTTGTATTAGGTACTTTACACAAAGTTTTTTCATGGTATATGTACTCTGATTCCACATAAAAAACAATCCATTAAACAGGGAATACAGGGAATATGTTTCACAAATTTGTCATTTTATTTACTCTCTCTCTCTCTCTCTCTCTTTCTTCTTCTTCTTCTTCTTTTTCTTCTTCTTCTTCTTCTTCTTCTTCTTCTTCTTCTTCTTCTTCTTCTTCTTCTTCTTCTTCGTGAACATACCTGAAGGAGTAATAAATAAAATTTTAATGTAACATATTGAGTGAAAACGTGGAATTAAAGTAAATTTTTCTTTCTTTCTTTCTTTTTTCTTTCTTTCTTTCTTTCTTTCTTTATTTTTCTTTCTTTCTTTCTGTATTTCTTTCTTTCTTTTTCAGTAAATGCTCACTCTGAAAATAATATCATTGTTTTAATGGAGAGATTTTCAAATTGTTTTCTGAAAAGTAAATATTTTAATCTTTGTGGTAGGCATGGTGGGTAGATTTATCTCACATTATTTGATTCTACCATTGTAGAATTCAATAAACCATAGACAGTATGTAAATAAATCTAGTTATCAATTAATTTTTCTTGGGTCAGGTCTTTAGTGTTGTATTGACAAAGTCCACACTGAACCTCAGGTTGTCGAGGACAAATAAGTTTTGTTTTAGTATGTTTTCTGAATTTGCATTAAATACAATTATTTTGGTTTTGTGTGTAAAGATAAATTTTAATAAACACAGGTTCCACAAAAGTCCTACTGCTAAGTCAAACAAAATATTTAATACTCTACACAGAAACTCTGAAACATTTTCAAAGAAATATTTAAAAGCCTAAATAAATATGGTCAGATCCTTGCTCATGAATTAGAAGAGTCAGTGTGGCAAAACTGTTCACTTTCAACAAAGTTACCTGTAGATTCATTTTAGTAGTAAACAAAAATCTCCAGAGTGTGTGTGTGAGTGTGTGTGTGTGTATGTGCTTGTGTCTGTGTGTGTGCTATGTGTTTATGTGTGTGTGTATCTAAATTAGTAAGACGTTTTAAAAATTTTAGCATTGGCATGTTGAATAAGGCAGAAATATTTTTGAGAAGTGAATCATTAGATACCAAAAGTTTTTTTTTTTTTTTCCGATTTTAGAAAAATAGTTTTCAGTGGCTCTGGGTGAGGAACAGTGTGTAGATGCCGAGTGCTCGGTTACATCAGGCAGCAGCCCCTCGAGGTGGTCCGTGGGTCCCCCTGCTGGTGGAAAAGATCCTCCCGGTTCTCCTTCTCCCGCACCACAGAAGACTGCTTCACTGCTCCTGTGGCCACTTCCTCTCCATCGGCGTGGACCAGCACAGTGCGGAAACTTTCGCCCGAGCCCCAGCTGCTCTGGCTCTTCCACACCAGGGTGGCGGGGGGCTGTGGGCCACCCCGGCACCAGCTGCCCACACCGTGACTGTCTGGCCGGCCCGCAGGACGTACTTGGGTGTGAACTTACAGGCGATCTCATCGCCCTCCAGGACCTGCCTCTTAATCCTCCAGTTCCCCAGGGACTGATCCTTGTCTGAGTCCTTCTTGAGCCGCAGGAACCTGCCCTCCAGGTCAGTCTCCTCCGTGCTGACGCTGCAGGTGGCCGAGGCCTGCTGGGCCAGGAGGAAGCTGCTGCTGCTGCTGCCCGAGCCAATGCTGCCCGAGCCAATGCCACTTGAGCCGCTGCCTGGGGGCTCCTCCGCCTCCAGACGCAGCCGCTTGCTTCGGCTTGAACGCCCAGCTCTGGACATGCTGCTGCTGCTGCTGCTCCAGGTGGCCCGTGAGATGGTGACCCGTGAGGAGGGGCTGGGAGCCAGCTTCAGCCTCTCCTCCTCGCCCTCTAGGAGCTTGCGATAGGCGCTGATCTCCATGTCCAAGGTCAACTGGACGTCCAGCAACTCCTGGTACTCGGCCAGCTGTTGCTGCATCACATCACGCATCTCCATCATCTCCTGCTCCTTGGCGTCCAGCGTCTTCCGGAACTTCTCCCGCTCCTCAGTCCTGGCCCCTTCCAGCTCTCGGATGCGGTCCTCAGCAGCACTGGCCTGCTTCTGGAGGCTGGAGATCTGGTAGCTGGGGGACTCGATCCGCATGCGGGCCTCCTTCAGCTCCTCACCGGCAGCATACCAAAAGTTTTTATGAACACTTTTTAAGCTACAGTAATCAAGGCAGCTTTTTATAATACAAAAATATTCACAGAAAATTAGAATTAATCCTGAAACATAGTCACATAGACATGGAAATTGTATTGGAAACAAACCTACTACCGATCAACTTTATATTACACCATGTGTGGAAGTTAAATATACAAATGCAATCGGATGAAATCTGACTACTATTATATACCATACAAAAAAGAGATCAATGCAGAAAATAAATAAATATTTTTGAAGTTTGTAGAGGAGACTCTCTTTTTTTTTTAAATATTTATTTATTTTTAGTTCTTGGCGGACACAACACCTTTGTTTGTTTGTGGTGCTGAGGATCGAACCCGGGCCGCACGCATGCCAGGCGAGCGCGCTACCGCTTGAGCCACATCCCCAGCCAAACAGAGGAGACTCTCTTAATGTTTTTGTCATCTGCGTACCTCACTTTCTTAGAGTGTTCTATTTTAAAATCAAGAAGATGATTTCCATAAATTAGATTACATTAAAATTAAAAGTATTCACTAAAATAAACTCCTTTTTAAAATTGATTCTTAAGACATTTTACTTAAAACCATTTTTTGTATTAGGTACTTTACACAAAGTTTTTTCATGGTATATGTACTCTGATTCCACATAAAAAACAATCCATTAAACAGGGAATACAGGGAATATGTTTCACAAATTTGTCATTTTATTTACTCTCTCTCTCTCTCTCTCTCTCTCTTCTTCTTCTTCTTCTTTTTCTTCTTCTTCTTCTTCTTCTTCTTCTTCTTCTTCTTCTTCTTCTTCTTCTTCTTCTTCTTCTTCGTGAACATACCTGAAGGAGTAATAAATAAAATTTTAATGTAACATATTGAGTGAAAACGTGGAATTAAAGTAAATTTTTCTTTCTTTCTTTCTTTTTTCTTTCTTTCTTTCTTTATTTTTCTTTCTTTCTTTCTGTATTTCTTTCTTTCTTTTTTAGTAAATGCTCACTCTGAAAATAATATCATTGTTTTAATGGAGAGATTTTCAAATTGTTTTCTGAAAAGTAAATATTTTAATCTTTGTGGTAGGCATGGTGGGTAGATTTATCTCACATTATTTGATTCTACCATTGTAGAATTCAATAAACCATAGACAGTATGTAAATAAATCTAGTTATCAATTAATTTTTCTTGGGTCAGGTCTTTAGTGTTGTATTGACAAAGTCCACACTGAACCTCAGGTTGTCAAGGACAAATAAGTTTTGTTTTAGTATGTTTTCTGAATTTGCATTAAATACAATTATTTTGGTTTTGTGTGTAAAGATAAATTTTAATAAACACAGGTTCCACAAAAGTCCTACTGCTAAGTCAAACAAAATATTTAATACTCTACACAGAAACTCTGAAACATTTTCAAAGAAATATTTAAAAGCCTAAATAAATATGGTCAGATCCTTGCTCATGAATTAGAAGAGTCAGTGTGGCAAAACTGTTCACTTTCAACAAAGTTACCTGTAGATTCATTTTAGTAGTAAACAAAAATCTCCAGAGTGTGTGTGTGAGTGTGTGTGTGTGTATGTGCTTGTGTCTGTGTGTGTGCTATGTGTTTATGTGTGTGTGTATCTAAATTAGTAAGACGTTTTAAAAATTTTAGCATTGGCATGTTGAATAAGGCAGAAATATTTTTGAGAAGTGAATCATTAGATACCAAAAGTTTTTTTTTTTTTTTTTTCCGATTTTAGAAAAATAGTTTTCAGTGGCTCTGGGTGAGGAACAGTGTGTAGATGCCGAGTGCTCGGTTACATCAGGCAGCAGCCCCTCGAGGTGGTCCGTGGGTCCCCCTGCTGGTGGAAAAGATCCTCCCGGTTCTCCTTCTCCCGCACCACAGAAGACTGCTTCACTGCTCCTGTGGCCACTTCCTCTCCATCGGCGTGGACCAGCACAGTGCGGAAACTTTCGCCCGAGCCCCAGCTGCTCTGGCTCTTCCACACCAGGGTGGCGGGGGGCTGTGGGCCACCCCGGCACCAGCTGCCCACACCGTGACTGTCTGGCCGGCCCGCAGGACGTACTTGGGTGTGAACTTACAGGCGATCTCATCGCCCTCCAGGACCTGCCTCTTAATCCTCCAGTTCCCCAGGGACTGATCCTTGTCTGAGTCCTTCTTGAGCCGCAGGAACCTGCCCTCCAGGTCAGTCTCCTCCGTGCTGACGCTGCAGGTGGCCGAGGCCTGCTGGGCCAGGAGGAAGCTGCTGCTGCTGCTGCCCGAGCCAATGCTGCCCGAGCCAATGCCACTTGAGCCGCTGCCTGGGGGCTCCTCCGCCTCCAGACGCAGCCGCTTGCTTCGGCTTGAACGCCCAGCTCTGGACATGCTGCTGCTGCTGCTGCTCCAGGTGGCCCGTGAGATGGTGACCCGTGAGGAGGGGCTGGGAGCCAGCTTCAGCCTCTCCTCCTCGCCCTCTAGGAGCTTGCGGTAGGC
Organism: Urocitellus parryii; assembly: GCF_045843805.1. Classification (NCBI taxonomy): domain Eukaryota; kingdom Metazoa; phylum Chordata; class Mammalia; order Rodentia; family Sciuridae; genus Urocitellus; species Urocitellus parryii. The sequence goes on along the minus strand of NW_027554090.1, from coordinate 48,475 downwards.
GCTGATCTCCATGTCCAAGGTCAACTGGACGTCCAGCAACTCCTGGTACTCGGCCAGCTGTTGCTGCATCACATCACGCATCTCCATCATCTCCTGCTCCTTGGCGTCCAGCGTCTTCCGGAACTTCTCCCGCTCCTCAGTCCTGGCCCCTTCCAGCTCTCGGATGCGGTCCTCAGCAGCACTGGCCTGCTTCTGGAGGCTGGAGATCTGGTAGCTGGGGGACTCGATCCGCATGCGGGCCTCCTTCAGCTCCTCACCGGCAGCATACCAAAAGTTTTTATGAACACTTTTTAAGCTACAGTAATCAAGGCAGCTTTTTATAATACAAAAATATTCACAGAAAATTAGAATTAATCCTGAAACATAGTCACATAGACATGGAAATTGTATTGGAAACAAACCTACTACCGATCAACTTTATATTACACCATGTGTGGAAGTTAAATATACAAATGCAATCGGATGAAATCTGACTACTATTATATACCATACAAAAAAGAGATCAATGCAGAAAATAAATAAATATTTTTGAAGTTTGTAGAGGAGACTCTCTTTTTTTTTTAAATATTTATTTATTTTTAGTTCTTGGCGGACACAACACCTTTGTTTGTTTGTGGTGCTGAGGATCGAACCCGGGCCGCACGCATGCCAGGCGAGCGCGCTACCGCTTGAGCCACATCCCCAGCCAAACAGAGGAGACTCTCTTAATGTTTTTGTCATCTGCGTACCTCACTTTCTTAGAGTGTTCTATTTTAAAATCAAGAAGATGATTTCCATAAATTAGATTACATTAAAATTAAAAGTATTCACTAAAATAAACTCCTTTTTAAAATTGATTCTTAAGACATTTTACTTAAAACCATTTTTTGTATTAGGTACTTTACACAAAGTTTTTTCATGGTATATGTACTCTGATTCCACATAAAAAACAATCCATTAAACAGGGAATACAGGGAATATGTTTCACAAATTTGTCATTTTATTTACTCTCTCTCTCTCTCTCTCTCTTTCTTCTTCTTCTTCTTCTTTTTCTTCTTCTTCTTCTTCTTCTTCTTCTTCTTCTTCTTCTTCTTCTTCTTCTTCTTCTTCTTCTTCTTCTTCGTGAACATACCTGAAGGAGTAATAAATAAAATTTTAATGTAACATATTGAGTGAAAACGTGGAATTAAAGTAAATTTTTCTTTCTTTCTTTCTTTTTTCTTTCTTTCTTTCTTTCTTTCTTTATTTTTCTTTCTTTCTTTCTGTATTTCTTTCTTTCTTTTTCAGTAAATGCTCACTCTGAAAATAATATCATTGTTTTAATGGAGAGATTTTCAAATTGTTTTCTGAAAAGTAAATATTTTAATCTTTGTGGTAGGCATGGTGGGTAGATTTATCTCACATTATTTGATTCTACCATTGTAGAATTCAATAAACCATAGACAGTATGTAAATAAATCTAGTTATCAATTAATTTTTCTTGGGTCAGGTCTTTAGTGTTGTATTGACAAAGTCCACACTGAACCTCAGGTTGTCAAGGACAAATAAGTTTTGTTTTAGTATGTTTTCTGAATTTGCATTAAATACAATTATTTTGGTTTTGTGTGTAAAGATAAATTTTAATAAACACAGGTTCCACAAAAGTCCTACTGCTAAGTCAAACAAAATATTTAATACTCTACACAGAAACTCTGAAACATTTTCAAAGAAATATTTAAAAGCCTAAATAAATATGGTCAGATCCTTGCTCATGAATTAGAAGAGTCAGTGTGGCAAAACTGTTCACTTTCAACAAAGTTACCTGTAGATTCATTTTAGTAGTAAACAAAAATCTCCAGAGTGTGTGTGTGAGTGTGTGTGTGTGTATGTGCTTGTGTCTGTGTGTGTGCTATGTGTTTATGTGTGTGTGTATCTAAATTAGTAAGACGTTTTAAAAATTTTAGCATTGGCATGTTGAATAAGGCAGAAATATTTTTGAGAAGTGAATCATTAGATACCAAAAGTTTTTTTTTTTTTTTTCCGATTTTAGAAAAATAGTTTTCAGTGGCTCTGGGTGAGGAACAGTGTGTAGATGCCGAGTGCTCGGTTACATCAGGCAGCAGCCCCTCGAGGTGGTCCGTGGGTCCCCCTGCTGGTGGAAAAGATCCTCCCGGTTCTCCTTCTCCCGCACCACAGAAGACTGCTTCACTGCTCCTGTGGCCACTTCCTCTCCATCGGCGTGGACCAGCACAGTGCGGAAACTTTCGCCCGAGCCCCAGCTGCTCTGGCTCTTCCACACCAGGGTGGCGGGGGGCTGTGGGCCACCCCGGCACCAGCTGCCCACACCGTGACTGTCTGGCCGGCCCGCAGGACGTACTTGGGTGTGAACTTACAGGCGATCTCATCGCCCTCCAGGACCTGCCTCTTAATCCTCCAGTTCCCCAGGGACTGATCCTTGTCTGAGTCCTTCTTGAGCCGCAGGAACCTGCCCTCCAGGTCAGTCTCCTCCGTGCTGACGCTGCAGGTGGCCGAGGCCTGCTGGGCCAGGAGGAAGCTGCTGCTGCTGCTGCCCGAGCCAATGCTGCCCGAGCCAATGCCACTTGAGCCGCTGCCTGGGGGCTCCTCCGCCTCCAGACGCAGCCGCTTGCTTCGGCTTGAACGCCCAGCTCTGGACATGCTGCTGCTGCTGCTGCTCCAGGTGGCCCGTGAGATGGTGACCCGTGAGGAGGGGCTGGGAGCCAGCTTCAGCCTCTCCTCCTCGCCCTCTAGGAGCTTGCGGTAGGCGCTGATCTCCATGTCCAAGGTCAACTGGACGTCCAGCAACTCCTGGTACTCGGCCAGCTGTTGCTGCATCACATCACGCATCTCCATCATCTCCTGCTCCTTGGCGTCCAGCGTCTTCCGGAACTTCTCCCGCTCCTCAGTCCTGGCCCCTTCCAGCTCTCGGATGCGGTCCTCAGCAGCACTGGCCTGCTTCTGGAGGCTGGAGATCTGGTAGCTGGGGGACTCGATCCGCATGCGGGCCTCCTTCAGCTCCTCACCGGCAGCATACCAAAAGTTTTTATGAACACTTTTTAAGCTACAGTAATCAAGGCAGCTTTTTATAATACAAAAATATTCACAGAAAATTAGAATTAATCCTGAAACATAGTCACATAGACATGGAAATTGTATTGGAAACAAACCTACTACCGATCAACTTTATATTACACCATGTGTGGAAGTTAAATATACAAATGCAATCGGATGAAATCTGACTACTATTATATACCATACAAAAAAGAGATCAATGCAGAAAATAAATAAATATTTTTGAAGTTTGTAGAGGAGACTCTCTTTTTTTTTTAAATATTTATTTATTTTTAGTTCTTGGCGGACACAACACCTTTGTTTGTTTGTGGTGCTGAGGATCGAACCCGGGCCGCACGCATGCCAGGCGAGCGCGCTACCGCTTGAGCCACATCCCCAGCCAAACAGAGGAGACTCTCTTAATGTTTTTGTCATCTGCGTACCTCACTTTCTTAGAGTGTTCTATTTTAAAATCAAGAAGATGATTTCCATAAATTAGATTACATTAAAATTAAAAGTATTCACTAAAATAAACTCCTTTTTAAAATTGATTCTTAAGACATTTTACTTAAAACCATTTTTTGTATTAGGTACTTTACACAAAGTTTTTTCATGGTATATGTACTCTGATTCCACATAAAAAAACAATCCATTAAACAGGGAATACAGGGAATATGTTTCACAAATTTGTCATTTTATTTACTCTCTATCTCTCTCTCTCTCTCTCTCTCTTTCTTCTTCTTCTTCTTTTTCTTCTTCTTCTTCTTCTTCTTCTTCTTCTTCTTCTTCTTCTTCTTCTTCTTCGTGAACATACCTGAAGGAGTAATAAATAAAATTTTAATGTAACATATTGAGTGAAAACGTGGAATTAAAGTAAATTTTTCTTTCTTTCTTTCTTTTTTCTTTCTTTCTTTCTTTATTTTTCTTTATTTCTTTCTGTATTTCTTTCTTTCTTTTTTAGTAAATGCTCACTCTGAAAATAATATCATTGTTTTAATGGAGAGATTTTCAAATTGTTTTCTGAAAAGTAAATATTTTAATCTTTGTGGTAGGCATGGTGGGTAGATTTATCTCACATTATTTGATTCTACCATTGTAGAATTCAATAAACCATAGACAGTATGTAAATAAATCTAGTTATCAATTAATTTTTCTTGGGTCAGGTCTTTAGTGTTGTATTGACAAAGTCCACACTGAACCTCAGGTTGTCAAGGACAAATAAGTTTTGTTTTAGTATGTTTTCTGAATTTGCATTAAATACAATTATTTTGGTTTTGTGTGTAAAGATAAATTTTAATAAACACAGGTTCCACAAAAGTCCTACTGCTAAGTCAAACAAAATATTTAATACTCTACACAGAAACTCTGAAACATTTTCAAAGAAATATTTAAAAGCCTAAATAAATATGGTCAGATCCTTGCTCATGAATTAGAAGAGTCAGTGTGGCAAAACTGTTCACTTTCAACAAAGTTACCTGTAGATTCATTTTAGTAGTAAACAAAAATCTCCAGAGTGTGTGTGTGAGTGTGTGTGTGTGTATGTGCTTGTGTCTGTGTGTGTGCTATGTGTTTATGTGTGTGTGTATCTAAATTAGTAAGACGTTTTAAAAATTTTAGCATTGGCATGTTGAATAAGGCAGAAATATTTTTGAGAAGTGAATCATTAGATACCAAAAGTTTTTTTTTTTTTTTCCGATTTTAGAAAAATAGTTTTCAGTGGCTCTGGGTGAGGAACAGTGTGTAGATGCCGAGTGCTCGGTTACATCAGGCAGCAGCCCCTCGAGGTGGTCCGTGGGTCCCCTGCTGGTGGAAAAGATCCTCCCGGTTCTCCTTCTCCCGCACCACAGAAGACTGCTTCACTGCTCCTGTGGCCACTTCCTCTCCATCGGCGTGGACCAGCACAGTGCGGAAACTTTCGCCCGAGCCCCAGCTGCTCTGGCTCTTCCACACCAGGGTGGCGGGGGGCTGTGGGCCACCCCGGCACCAGCTGCCCACACCGTGACTGTCTGGCCGGCCCGCAGGACGTACTTGGGTGTGAACTTACAGGCGATCTCATCGCCCTCCAGGACCTGCCTCTTAATCCTCCAGTTCCCCAGGGACTGATCCTTGTCTGAGTCCTTCTTGAGCCGCAGGAACCTGCCCTCCAGGTCAGTCTCCTCCGTGCTGACGCTGCAGGTGGCCGAGGCCTGCTGGGCCAGGAGGAAGCTGCTGCTGCTGCTGCCCGAGCCAATGCTGCCCGAGCCAATGCCACTTGAGCCGCTGCCTGGGGGCTCCTCCGCCTCCAGACGCAGCCGCTTGCTTCGGCTTGAACGCCCAGCTCTGGACATGCTGCTGCTGCTGCTGCTCCAGGTGGCCCGTGAGATGGTGACCCGTGAGGAGGGGCTGGGAGCCAGCTTCAGCCTCTCCTCCTCGCCCTCTAGGAGCTTGCGGTAGGCGCTGATCTCCATGTCCAAGGTCAACTGGACGTCCAGCAACTCCTGGTACTCGGCCAGCTGTTGCTGCATCACATCACGCATCTCCATCATCTCCTGCTCCTTGGCGTCCAGCGTCTTCCGGAACTTCTCCCGCTCCTCAGTCCTGGCCCCTTCCAGCTCTCGGATGCGGTCCTCAGCAGCACTGGCCTGCTTCTGGAGGCTGGAGATCTGGTAGCTGGGGGACTCGATCCGCATGCGGGCCTCCTTCAGCTCCTCACCGGCAGCATACCAAAAGTTTTTATGAACACTTTTTAAGCTACAGTAATCAAGGCAGCTTTTTATAATACAAAAATATTCACAGAAAATTAGAATTAATCCTGAAACATAGTCACATAGACATGGAAATTGTATTGGAAACAAACCTACTACCGATCAACTTTATATTACACCATGTGTGGAAGTTAAATATACAAATGCAATCGGATGAAATCTGACTACTATTATATACCATACAAAAAAGAGATCAATGCAGAAAATAAATAAATATTTTTGAAGTTTGTAGAGGAGACTCTCTTTTTTTTTAAATATTTATTTATTTTTAGTTCTTGGCGGACACAACACCTTTGTTTGTTTGTGGTGCTGAGGATCGAACCCGGGCCGCACGCATGCCAGGCGAGCGCGCTACCGCTTGAGCCACATCCCCAGCCAAACAGAGGAGACTCTCTTAATGTTTTTGTCATCTGCGTACCTCACTTTCTTAGAGTGTTCTATTTTAAAATCAAGAAGATGATTTCCATAAATTAGATTACATTAAAATTAAAAGTATTCACTAAAATAAACTCCTTTTTAAAATTGATTCTTAAGACATTTTACTTAAAACCATTTTTTGTATTAGGTACTTTACACAAAGTTTTTTCATGGTATATGTACTCTGATTCCACATAAAAAACAATCCATTAAACAGGGAATACAGGGAATATGTTTCACAAATTTGTCATTTTATTTACTCTCTCTCTCTCTCTCTCTCTTTCTTCTTCTTCTTCTTCTTTTTCTTCTTCTTCTTCTTCTTCTTCTTCTTCTTCTTCTTCTTCTTCTTCTTCTTCTTCTTCTTCTTCTTCTTCTTCGTGAACATACCTGAAGGAGTAATAAATAAAATTTTAATGTAACATATTGAGTGAAAACGTGGAATTAAAGTAAATTTTTCTTTCTTTCTTTCTTTTTTCTTTCTTTCTTTCTTTCTTTCTTTATTTTTCTTTCTTTCTTTCTGTATTTCTTTCTTTCTTTTTCAGTAAATGCTCACTCTGAAAATAATATCATTGTTTTAATGGAGAGATTTTCAAATTGTTTTCTGAAAAGTAAATATTTTAATCTTTGTGGTAGGCATGGTGGGTAGATTTATCTCACATTATTTGATTCTACCATTGTAGAATTCAATAAACCATAGACAGTATGTAAATAAATCTAGTTATCAATTAATTTTTCTTGGGTCAGGTCTTTAGTGTTGTATTGACAAAGTCCACACTGAACCTCAGGTTGTCGAGGACAAATAAGTTTTGTTTTAGTATGTTTTCTGAATTTGCATTAAATACAATTATTTTGGTTTTGTGTGTAAAGATAAATTTTAATAAACACAGGTTCCACAAAAGTCCTACTGCTAAGTCAAACAAAATATTTAATACTCTACACAGAAACTCTGAAACATTTTCAAAGAAATATTTAAAAGCCTAAATAAATATGGTCAGATCCTTGCTCATGAATTAGAAGAGTCAGTGTGGCAAAACTGTTCACTTTCAACAAAGTTACCTGTAGATTCATTTTAGTAGTAAACAAAAATCTCCAGAGTGTGTGTGTGAGTGTGTGTGTGTGTATGTGCTTGTGTCTGTGTGTGTGCTATGTGTTTATGTGTGTGTGTATCTAAATTAGTAAGACGTTTTAAAAATTTTAGCATTGGCATGTTGAATAAGGCAGAAATATTTTTGAGAAGTGAATCATTAGATACCAAAAGTTTTTTTTTTTTTTTTCCGATTTTAGAAAAATAGTTTTCAGTGGCTCTGGGTGAGGAACAGTGTGTAGATGCCGAGTGCTCGGTTACATCAGGCAGCAGCCCCTCGAGGTGGTCCGTGGGTCCCCCTGCTGGTGGAAAAGATCCTCCCGGTTCTCCTTCTCCCGCACCACAGAAGACTGCTTCACTGCTCCTGTGGCCACTTCCTCTCCATCGGCGTGGACCAGCACAGTGCGGAAACTTTCGCCCGAGCCCCAGCTGCTCTGGCTCTTCCACACCAGGGTGGCGGGGGGCTGTGGGCCACCCCGGCACCAGCTGCCCACACCGTGACTGTCTGGCCGGCCCGCAGGACGTACTTGGGTGTGAACTTACAGGCGATCTCATCGCCCTCCAGGACCTGCCTCTTAATCCTCCAGTTCCCCAGGGACTGATCCTTGTCTGAGTCCTTCTTGAGCCGCAGGAACCTGCCCTCCAGGTCAGTCTCCTCCGTGCTGACGCTGCAGGTGGCCGAGGCCTGCTGGGCCAGGAGGAAGCTGCTGCTGCTGCTGCCCGAGCCAATGCTGCCCGAGCCAATGCCACTTGAGCCGCTGCCTGGGGGCTCCTCCGCCTCCAGACGCAGCCGCTTGCTTCGGCTTGAACGCCCAGCTCTGGACATGCTGCTGCTGCTGCTGCTCCAGGTGGCCCGTGAGATGGTGACCCGTGAGGAGGGGCTGGGAGCCAGCTTCAGCCTCTCCTCCTCGCCCTCTAGGAGCTTGCGGTAGGCGCTGATCTCCATGTCCAAGGTCAACTGGACGTCCAGCAACTCCTGGTACTCGGCCAGCTGTTGCTGCATCACATCACGCATCTCCATCATCTCCTGCTCCTTGGCGTCCAGCGTCTTCCGGAACTTCTCCCGCTCCTCAGTCCTGGCCCCTTCCAGCTCTCGGATGCGGTCCTCAGCAGCACTGGCCTGCTTCTGGAGGCTGGAGATCTGGTAGCTGGGGGACTCGATCCGCATGCGGGCCTCCTTCAGCTCCTCACCGGCAGCATACCAAAAGTTTTTATGAACACTTTTTAAGCTACAGTAATCAAGGCAGCTTTTTATAATACAAAAATATTCACAGAAAATTAGAATTAATCCTGAAACATAGTCACATAGACATGGAAATTGTATTGGAAACAAACCTACTACCGATCAACTTTATATTACACCATGTGTGGAAGTTAAATATACAAATGCAATCGGATGAAATCTGACTACTATTATATATCATACAAAAAAGAGATCAATGCAGAAAATAAATAAACATTTTTGAAGTTTGTAGAGGAGACTCTCTTTTTTTTTTAAATATTTATTTATTTTTAGTTCTTGGCGGACACAACACCTTTGTTTGTTTGTGGTGCTGAGGATCGAACCCGGGCCGCACGCATGCCAGGCGAGCGCGCTACCGCTTGAGCCACATCCCCAGCCAAACAGAGGAGACTCTCTTAATGTTTTTGTCATCTGCGTACCTCACTTTCTTAGAGTGTTCTATTTTAAAATCAAGAAGATGATTTCCATCAATTAGATTACATTAAAATTAAAAGTATTCACTAAAATAAACTCCTTTTTAAAATTGATTCTTAAGACATTTTACTTAAAACCATTTTTTGTATTAGGTACTTTACACAAAGTTTTTTCATGGTATATGTACTCTGATTCCACATAAAAAAACAATCCATTAAACAGGGAATACAGGGAATATGTTTCACAAATTTGTCATTTTATTTACTCTCTCTCTCTCTCTCTCTCTCTTTCTTCTTCTTCTTCTTTTTCTTCTTCTTCTTCTTCTTCTTCTTCTTCTTCTTCTTCTTCTTCTTCTTCTTCTTCTTCTTCTTCTTCGTGAACATACCTGAAGGAGTAATAAATAAAATTTTAATGTAACATATTGAGTGAAAACGTGGAATTAAAGTAAATTTTTCTTTCTTTCTTTCTTTTTTCTTTCTTTCTTTCTTTCTTTCTTTCTTTCTTTCTTTATTTTTCTTTCTTTCTTTCTGTATTTCTTTCTTTCTTTTTCAGTAAATGCTCACTCTGAAAATAATATCATTGTTTTAATGGAGAGATTTTCAAATTGTTTTCTGAAAAGTAAATATTTTAATCTTTGTGGTAGGCATGGTGGGTAGATTTATCTCACATTATTTGATTCTACCATTGTAGAATTCAATAAACCATAGACAGTATGTAAATAAATCTAGTTATCAATTAATTTTTCTTGGGTCAGGTCTTTAGTGTTGTATTGACAAAGTCCACACTGAACCTCAGGTTGTCAAGGACAAATAAGTTTTGTTTTAGTATGTTTTCTGAATTTGCATTAAATACAATTATTTTGGTTTTGTGTGTAAAGATAAATTTTAATAAACACAGGTTCCACAAAAGTCCTACTGCTAAGTCAAACAAAATATTTAATACTCTACACAGAAACTCTGAAACATTTTCAAAGAAATATTTAAAAGCCTAAATAAATATGGTCAGATCCTTGCTCATGAATTAGAAGAGTCAGTGTGGCAAAACTGTTCACTTTCAACAAAGTTACCTGTAGATTCATTTTAGTAGTAAACAAAAATCTCCAGAGTGTGTGTGTGAGTGTGTGTGTGTGTATGTGCTTGTGTCTGTGTGTGTGCTATGTGTTTATGTGTGTGTGTATCTAAATTAGTAAGACGTTTTAAAAATTTTAGCATTGGCATGTTGAATAAGGCAGAAATATTTTTGAGAAGTGAATCATTAGATACCAAAAGTTTTTTTTTTTTTTTTTCCGATTTTAGAAAAATAGTTTTCAGTGGCTCTGGGTGAGGAACAGTGTGTAGATGCCGAGTGCTCGGTTACATCAGGCAGCAGCCCCTCGAGGTGGTCCGTGGGTCCCCCTGCTGGTGGAAAAGATCCTCCAGGTTCTCCTTCTCCCGCACCACAGAAGACTGCTTCACTGCTCCTGTGGCCACTTCCTCTCCATCGGCGTGGACCAGCACAGTGCGGAAACTTTCGCCCGAGCCCCAGCTGCTCTGGCTCTTCCACACCAGGGTGGCGGGGGGCTGTGGGCCACCCCGGCACCAGCTGCCCACACCGTGACTGTCTGGCCGGCCCGCAGGACGTACTTGGGTGTGAACTTACAGGCGATCTCATCGCCCTCCAGGACCTGCCTCTTAATCCTCCAGTTCCCCAGGGACTGATCCTTGTCTGAGTCCTTCTTGAGCCGCAGGAACCTGCCCTCCAGGTCAGTCTCCTCCGTGCTGACGCTGCAGGTGGCCGAGGCCTGCTGGGCCAGGAGGAAGCTGCTGCTGCTGCTGCCCGAGCCAATGCTGCCCGAGCCAATGCCACTTGAGCCGCTGCCTGGGGGCTCCTCCGCCTCCAGACGCAGCCGCTTGCTTCGGCTTGAACGCCCAGCTCTGGACATGCTGCTGCTGCTGCTGCTCCAGGTGGCCCGTGAGATGGTGACCCGTGAGGAGGGGCTGGGAGCCAGCTTCAGCCTCTCCTCCTCGCCCTCTAGGAGCTTGCGGTAGGCGCTGATCTCCATGTCCAAGGTCAACTGGACGTCCAGCAACTCCTGGTACTCGGCCAGCTGTTGCTGCATCACATCACGCATCTCCATCATCTCCTGCTCCTTGGCGTCCAGCGTCTTCCGGAACTTCTCCCGCTCCTCAGTCCTGGCCCCTTCCAGCTCTCGGATGCGGTCCTCAGCAGCACTGGCCTGCTTCTGGAGGCTGGAGATCTGGTAGCTGGGGGACTCGATCCGCATGCGGGCCTCCTTCAGCTCCTCACCGGCAGCATACCAAAAGTTTTTATGAACACTTTTTAAGCTACAGTAATCAAGGCAGCTTTTTATAATACAAAAATATTCACAGAAAATTAGAATTAATCCTGAAACATAGTCACATAGACATGGAAATTGTATTGGAAACAAACCTACTACCGATCAACTTTATATTACACCATGTGTGGAAGTTAAATATACAAATGCAATCGGATGAAATCTGACTACTATTATATATCATACAAAAAAGAGATCAATGCAGAAAATAAATAAATATTTTTGAAGTTTGTAGAGGAGACTCTCTTTTTTTTTTAAATATTTATTTATTTTTAGTTCTTGGCGGACACAACACCTTTGTTTGTTTGTGGTGCTGAGGATCGAACCCGGGCCGCACGCATGCCAGGCGAGCGCGCTACCGCTTGAGCCACATCCCCAGCCAAACAGAGGAGACTCTCTTAATGTTTTTGTCATCTGCGTACCTCACTTTCTTAGAGTGTTCTATTTTAAAATCAAGAAGATGATTTCCATCAATTAGATTACATTAAAATTAAAAGTATTCACTAAAATAAACTCCTTTTTAAAATTGATTCTTAAGACATTTTACTTAAAACCATTTTTTGTATTAGGTACTTTACACAAAGTTTTTTCATGGTATATGTACTCTGATTCCACATAAAAAACAATCCATTAAACAGGGAATACAGGGAATATGTTTCACAATTTTGTCATTTTATTTACTCTCTCTCTCTCTCTCTCTTTCTTCTTCTTCTTCTTTTTCTTCTTCTTCTTCTTCTTCTTCTTCTTCTTCTTCTTCTTCTTCTTCTTCTTCTTCTTCTGCTTCTTCTTCTTCTTCTTCTTCTTCTTCTTCTTCTTCTTCTTCTTCTTCTTCTTCTTCTTCTTCTTCGTGAACATACCTGAAGGAGTAATAAATAAAATTTTAATGTAACATATTGAGTGAAAACGTGGAATTAAAGTAAATTTTTCTTTCTTTCTTTCTTTTTTCTTTCTTTCTTTCTTTCTTTATTTTTCTTTCTTTCTTTCTGTATTTCTTTCTTTCTTTTTCAGTAAATGCTCACTCTGAAAATAATATCATTGTTTTAATGGAGAGATTTTCAAATTGTTTTCTGAAAAGTAAATATTTTAATCTTTGTGGTAGGCATGGTGGGTAGATTTATCTCACATTATTTGATTCTACCATTGTAGAATTCAATAAACCATAGACAGTATGTAAATAAATCTAGTTATCAATTAATTTTTCTTGGGTCAGGTCTTTAGTGTTGTATTGACAAAGTCCACACTGAACCTCAGGTTGTCAAGGACAAATAAGTTTTGTTTTAGTATGTTTTCTGAATTTGCATTAAATACAATTATTTTGGTTTTGTGTGTAAAGATAAATTTTAATAAACACAGGTTCCACAAAAGTCCTACTGCTAAGTCAAACAAAATATTTAATACTCTACACAGAAACTCTGAAACATTTTCAAAGAAATATTTAAAAGCCTAAATAAATATGGTCAGATCCTTGCTCATGAATTAGAAGAGTCAGTGTGGCAAAACTGTTCACTTTCAACAAAGTTACCTGTAGATTCATTTTAGTAGTAAACAAAAATCTCCAGAGTGTGTGTGTGAGTGTGTGTGTGTGTATGTGCTTGTGTCTGTGTGTGTGCTATGTGTTTATGTGTGTGTGTATCTAAATTAGTAAGACGTTTTAAAAATTTTAGCATTGGCATGTTGAATAAGGCAGAAATATTTTTGAGAAGTGAATCATTAGATACCAAAAGTTTTTTTTTTTTTTTCCGATTTTAGAAAAATAGTTTTCAGTGGCTCTGGGTGAGGAACAGTGTGTAGATGCCGAGTGCTCGGTTACATCAGGCAGCAGCCCCTCGAGGTGGTCCGTGGGTCCCCCTGCTGGTGGAAAAGATCCTCCCGGTTCTCCTTCTCCCGCACCACAGAAGACTGCTTCACTGCTCCTGTGGCCACTTCCTCTCCATCCGCGTGGACCAGCACAGTGCGGAAACTTTCGCCCGAGCCCCAGCTGCTCTGGCTCTTCCACACCAGGGTGGCGGGGGGCTGTGGGCCACCCCGGCACCAGCTGCCCACACCGTGACTGTCTGGCCGGCCCGCAGGACGTACTTGGGTGTGAACTTACAGGCGATCTCATCGCCCTCCAGGACCTGCCTCTTAATCCTCCAGTTCCCCAGGGACTGATCCTTGTCTGAGTCCTTCTTGAGCCGCAGGAACCTGCCCTCCAGGTCAGTCTCCTCCGTGCTGACGCTGCAGGTGGCCGAGGCCTGCTGGGCCAGGAGGAAGCTGCTGCTGCTGCTGCCCGAGCCAATGCTGCCCGAGCCAATGCCACTTGAGCCGCTGCCTGGGGGCTCCTCCGCCTCCAGACGCAGCCGCTTGCTTCGGCTTGAACGCCCAGCTCTGGACATGCTGCTGCTGCTGCTGCTCCAGGTGGCCCGTGAGATGGTGACCCGTGAGGAGGGGCTGGGAGCCAGCTTCAGCCTCTCCTCCTCGCCCTCTAGGAGCTTGCGGTAGGCGCTGATCTCCATGTCCAAGGTCAACTGGACGTCCAGCAACTCCTGGTACTCGGCCAGCTGTTGCTGCATCACATCACGCATCTCCATCATCTCCTGCTCCTTGGCGTCCAGCGTCTTCCGGAACTTCTCCCGCTCCTCAGTCCTGGCCCCTTCCAGCTCTCGGATGCGGTCCTCAGCAGCACTGGCCTGCTTCTGGAGGCTGGAGATCTGGTAGCTGGGGGACTCGATCCGCATGCGGGCCTCCTTCAGCTCCTCACCGGCAGCATACCAAAAGTTTTTATGAACACTTTTTAAGCTACAGTAATCAAGGCAGCTTTTTATAATACAAAAATATTCACAGAAAATTAGAATTAATCCTGAAACATAGTCACATAGACATGGAAATTGTATTGGAAACAAACCTACTACCGATCAACTTTATATTACACCATGTGTGGAAGTTAAATATACAAATGCAATCGGATGAAATCTGACTACTATTATATATCATACAAAAAAGAGATCAATGCAGAAAATAAATAAATATTTTTGAAGTTTGTAGAGGAGACTCTCTTTTTTTTTTAAATATTTATTTATTTTTAGTTCTTGGCGGACACAACACCTTTGTTTGTTTGTGGTGCTGAGGATCGAACCCGGGCCGCACGCATGCCAGGCGAGCGCGCTACCGCTTGAGCCACATCCCCAGCCAAACAGAGGAGACTCTCTTAATGTTTTTGTCATCTGCGTACCTCACTTTCTTAGAGTGTTCTATTTTAAAATCAAGAAGATGATTTCCATAAATTAGATTACATTAAAATTAAAAGTATTCACTAAAATAAACTCCTTTTTAAAATTGATTCTTAAGACATTTTACTTAAAACCATTTTTTGTATTAGGTACTTTACACAAAGTTTTTTCATGGTATATGTACTCTGATTCCACATAAAAAACAATCCATTAAACAGGGAATACAGGGAATATGTTTCACAAATTTGTCATTTTATTTACTCTCTCTCTCTCTCTCTCTCTTTCTTCTTCTTCTTCTTTTTCTTCTTCTTCTTCTTCTTCTTCTTCTTCTTCTTCTTCTTCTTCTGCTTCTGCTTCTTCTTCTTCTTCTTCTTCTTCTTCTTCTTCTTCTTCTTCTTCTTCTTCTTCTTCTTCTTCTTCGTGAACATACCTGAAGGAGTAATAAATAAAATTTTAATGTAACATATTGAGTGAAAACGTGGAATTAAAGTAAATTTTTCTTTCTTTCTTTCTTTTTTCTTTCTTTCTTTCTTTCTTTATTTTTCTTTCTTTCTTTCTGTATTTCTTTCTTTCTTTTTCAGTAAATGCTCACTCTGAAAATAATATCATTGTTTTAATGGAGAGATTTTCAAATTGTTTTCTGAAAAGTAAATATTTTAATCTTTGTGGTAGGCATGGTGGGTAGATTTATCTCACATTATTTGATTCTACCATTGTAGAATTCAATAAACCATAGACAGTATGTAAATAAATCTAGTTATCAATTAATTTTTCTTGGGTCAGGTCTTTAGTGTTGTATTGACAAAGTCCACACTGAACCTCAGGTTGTCAAGGACAAATAAGTTTTGTTTTAGTATGTTTTCTGAATTTGCATTAAATACAATTATTTTGGTTTTGTGTGTAAAGATAAATTTTAATAAACACAGGTTCCACAAAAGTCCTACTGCTAAGTCAAACAAAATATTTAATACTCTACACAGAAACTCTGAAACATTTTCAAAGAAATATTTAAAAGCCTAAATAAATATGGTCAGATCCTTGCTCATGAATTAGAAGAGTCAGTGTGGCAAAACTGTTCACTTTCAACAAAGTTACCTGTAGATTCATTTTAGTAGTAAACAAAAATCTCCAGAGTGTGTGTGTGAGTGTGTGTGTGTGTATGTGCTTGTGTCTGTGTGTGTGCTATGTGTTTATGTGTGTGTGTATCTAAATTAGTAAGACGTTTTAAAAATTTTAGCATTGGCATGTTGAATAAGGCAGAAATATTTTTGAGAAGTGAATCATTAGATACCAAAAGTTTTTTTTTTTTTTTTCCGATTTTAGAAAAATAGTTTTCAGTGGCTCTGGGTGAGGAACAGTGTGTAGATGCCGAGTGCTCGGTTACATCAGGCAGCAGCCCCTCGAGGTGGTCCGTGGGTCCCCCTGCTGGTGGAAAAGATCCTCCCGGTTCTCCTTCTCCCGCACCACAGAAGACTGCTTCACTGCTCCTGTGGCCACTTCCTCTCCATCGGCGTGGACCAGCACAGTGCGGAAACTTTCGCCCGAGCCCCAGCTGCTCTGGCTCTTCCACACCAGGGTGGCGGGGGGCTGTGGGCCACCCCGGCACCAGCTGCCCACACCGTGACTGTCTGGCCGGCCCGCAGGACGTACTTGGGTGTGAACTTACAGGCGATCTCATCGCCCTCCAGGACCTGCCTCTTAATCCTCCAGTTCCCCAGGGACTGATCCTTGTCTGAGTCCTTCTTGAGCCGCAGGAACCTGCCCTCCAGGTCAGTCTCCTCCGTGCTGACGCTGCAGGTGGCCGAGGCCTGCTGGGCCAGGAGGAAGCTGCTGCTGCTGCTGCCCGAGCCAATGCTGCCCGAGCCAATGCCACTTGAGCCGCTGCCTGGGGGCTCCTCCGCCTCCAGACGCAGCCGCTTGCTTCGGCTTGAACGCCCAGCTCTGGACATGCTGCTGCTGCTGCTCCAGGTGGCCCGTGAGATGGTGACCCGTGAGGAGGGGCTGGGAGCCAGCTTCAGCCTCTCCTCCTCGCCCTCTAGGAGCTTGCGGTAGGCGCTGATCTCCATGTCCAAGGTCAACTGGACGTCCAGCAACTCCTGGTACTCGGCCAGCTGTTGCTGCATCACATCACGCATCTCCATCATCTCCTGCTCCTTGGCGTCCAGCGTCTTCCGGAACTTCTCCCGCTCCTCAGTCCTGGCCCCTTCCAGCTCTCGGATGCGGTCCTCAGCAGCACTGGCCTGCTTCTGGAGGCTGGAGATCTGGTAGCTGGGGGACTCGATCCGCATGCGGGCCTCCTTCAGCTCCTCACCGGCAGCATACCAAAAGTTTTTATGAACACTTTTTAAGCTACAGTAATCAAGGCAGCTTTTTATAATACAAAAATATTCACAGAAAATTAGAATTAATCCTGAAACATAGTCACATAGACATGGAAATTGTATTGGAAACAAACCTACTACCGATCAACTTTATATTACACCATGTGTGGAAGTTAAATATACAAATGCAATCGGATGAAATCTGACTACTATTATATATCATACAAAAAAGAGATCAATGCAGAAAATAAATAAATATTTTTGAAGTTTGTAGAGGAGACTCTCTTTTTTTTTTAAATATTTATTTATTTTTAGTTCTTGGCGGACACAACACCTTTGTTTGTTTGTGGTGCTGAGGATCGAACCCGGGCCGCACGCATGCCAGGCGAGCGCGCTACCGCTTGAGCCACATCCCCAGCCAAACAGAGGAGACTCTCTTAATGTTTTTGTCATCTGCGTACCTCACTTTCTTAGAGTGTTCTATTTTAAAATCAAGAAGATGATTTCCATAAATTAGATTACATTAAAATTAAAAGTATTCACTAAAATAAACTCCTTTTTAAAATTGATTCTTAAGACATTTTACTTAAAACCATTTTTTGTATTAGGTACTTTACACAAAGTTTTTTCATGGTATATGTACTCTGATTCCACATAAAAAACAATCCATTAAACAGGGAATACAGGGAATATGTTTCACAAATTTGTCATTTTATTTACTCTCTCTCTCTCTCTCTCTCTTTCTTCTTCTTCTTCTTCTTTTTCTTCTTCTTCTTCTTCTTCTTCTTCTTCTTCTTCTTCTTCTTCTTCTTCTTCTTCTTCTTCGTGAACATACCTGAAGGAGTAATAAATAAAATTTTAATGTAACATATTGAGTGAAAACGTGGAATTAAAGTAAATTTTTCTTTCTTTCTTTCTTTTTTCTTTCTTTCTTTCTTTCTTTATTTTTCTTTCTTTCTTTCTGTATTTCTTTCTTTCTTTTTCAGTAAATGCTCACTCTGAAAATAATATCATTGTTTTAATGGAGAGATTTTCAAATTGTTTTCTGAAAAGTAAATATTTTAATCTTTGTGGTAGGCATGGTGGGTAGATTTATCTCACATTATTTGATTCTACCATTGTAGAATTCAATAAACCATAGACAGTATGTAAATAAATCTAGTTATCAATTAATTTTTCTTGGGTCAGGTCTTTAGTGTTGTATTGACAAAGTCCACACTGAACCTCAGGTTGTCAAGGACAAATAAGTTTTGTTTTAGTATGTTTTCTGAATTTGCATTAAATACAATTATTTTGGTTTTGTGTGTAAAGATAAATTTTAATAAACACAGGTTCCACAAAAGTCCTACTGCTAAGTCAAACAAAATATTTAATACTCTACACAGAAACTCTGAAACATTTTCAAAGAAATATTTAAAAGCCTAAATAAATATGGTCAGATCCTTGCTCATGAATTAGAAGAGTCAGTGTGGCAAAACTGTTCACTTTCAACAAAGTTACCTGTAGATTCATTTTAGTAGTAAACAAAAATCTCCAGAGTGTGTGTGTGAGTGTGTGTGTGTGTATGTGCTTGTGTCTGTGTGTGTGCTATGTGTTTATGTGTGTGTGTATCTAAATTAGTAAGACGTTTTAAAAATTTTAGCATTGGCATGTTGAATAAGGCAGAAATATTTTTGAGAAGTGAATCATTAGATACCAAAAGTTTTTTTTTTTTTTTCCGATTTTAGAAAAATAGTTTTCAGTGGCTCTGGGTGAGGAACAGTATGTAGATGCCGAGTGCTCGGTTACATCAGGCAGCAGCCCCTCGAGGTGGTCCGTGGGTCCCCCTGCTGGTGGAAAAGATCCTCCCGGTTCTCCTTCTCCCGCACCACAGAAGACTGCTTCACTGCTCCTGTGGCCACTTCCTCTCCATCGGCGTGGACCAGCACAGTGCGGAAACTTTCGCCCGAGCCCCAGCTGCTCTGGCTCTTCCACACCAGGGTGGCGGGGGGCTGTGGGCCACCCCGGCACCAGCTGCCCACACCGTGACTGTCTGGCCGGCCCGCAGGACGTACTTGGGTGTGAACTTACAGGCGATCTCATCGCCCTCCAGGACCTGCCTCTTAATCCTCCAGTTCCCCAGGGACTGATCCTTGTCTGAGTCCTTCTTGAGCCGCAGGAACCTGCCCTCCAGGTCAGTCTCCTCCGTGCTGACGCTGCAGGTGGCCGAGGCCTGCTGGGCCAGGAGGAAGCTGCTGCTGCTGCTGCCCGAGCCAATGCTGCCCGAGCCAATGCCACTTGAGCCGCTGCCTGGGGGCTCCTCCGCCTCCAGACGCAGCCGCTTGCTTCGGCTTGAACGCCCAGCTCTGGACATGCTGCTGCTGCTGCTGCTCCAGGTGGCCCGTGAGATGGTGACCCGTGAGGAGGGGCTGGGAGCCAGCTTCAGCCTCTCCTCCTCGCCCTCTAGGAGCTTGCGGTAGGCGCTGATCTCCATGTCCAAGGTCAACTGGACGTCCAGCAACTCCTGGTACTCGGCCAGCTGTTGCTGCATCACATCACGCATCTCCATCATCTCCTGCTCCTTGGCGTCCAGCGTCTTCCGGAACTTCTCCCGCTCCTCAGTCCTGGCCCCTTCCAGCTCTCGGATGCGGTCCTCAGCAGCACTGGCCTGCTTCTGGAGGCTGGAGATCTGGTAGCTGGGGGACTCGATCCGCATGCGGGCCTCCTTCAGCTCCTCACCGGCAGCATACCAAAAGTTTTTATGAACACTTTTTAAGCTACAGTAATCAAGGCAGCTTTTTATAATACAAAAATATTCACAGAAAATTAGAATTAATCCTGAAACATAGTCACATAGACATGGAAATTGTATTGGAAACAAACCTACTACCGATCAACTTTATATTACACCATGTGTGGAAGTTAAATATACAAATGCAATCGGATGAAATCTGACTACTATTATATACCATACAAAAAAGAGATCAATGCAGAAAATAAATAAATATTTTTGAAGTTTGTAGAGGAGACTCTCTTTTTTTTTTAAATATTTATTTATTTTTAGTTCTTGGCGGACACAACACCTTTGTTTGTTTGGTGGTGCTGAGGATCCAACCCGGGCCGCACGCATGCCAGGCGAGCGCGCTACCGCTTGAGCCACATCCCCAGCCAAACAGAGGAGACTCTCTTAATGTTTTTGTCATCTGCGTACCTCACTTTCTTAGAGTGTTCTATTTTAAAATCAAGAAGATGATTTCCATAAATTAGATTACATTAAAATTAAAAGTATTCACTAAAATAAACTCCTTTTTAAAATTGATTCTTAAGACATTTTACTTAAAACCATTTTTTGTATTAGGTACTTTACACAAAGTTTTTTCATGGTATATGTACTCTGATTCCACATAAAAAACAATCCATTAAACAGGGAATACAGGGAATATGTTTCACAAATTTGTCATTTTATTTACTCTCTCTCTCTCTCTCTCTCTCTCTTTCTTCTTCTTCTTCTTCTTTTTCTTCTTCTTCTTCTTCTTCTTCTTCTTCTTCTTCTTCTTCTTCTTCTGCTTCTTCTTCTTCTGCTTCTTCTTCTTCTTCTTCTTCTTCTTCTTCTTCTTCTTCTTCTTCTTCTTCTTCTTCGTGAACATACCTGAAGGAGTAATAAATAAAATTTTAATGTAACATATTGAGTGAAAACGTGGAATTAAAGTAAATTTTTCTTTCTTTCTTTCTTTTTTCTTTCTTTCTTTCTTTCTTTATTTTTCTTTCTTTCTTTCTGTATTTCTTTCTTTCTTTTTTAGTAAATGCTCACTCTGAAAATAATATCATTGTTTTAATGGAGAGATTTTCAAATTGTTTTCTGAAAAGTAAATATTTTAATCTTTGTGGTAGGCATGGTGGGTAGATTTATCTCACATTATTTGATTCTACCATTGTAGAATTCAATAAACCATAGACAGTATGTAAATAAATCTAGTTATCAATTAATTTTTCTTGGGTCAGGTCTTTAGTGTTGTATTGACAAAGTCCACACTGAACCTCAGGTTGTCAAGGACAAATAAGTTTTGTTTTAGTATGTTTTCTGAATTTGCATTAAATACAATTATTTTGGTTTTGTGTGTAAAGATAAATTTTAATAAACACAGGTTCCACAAAAGTCCTACTGCTAAGTCAAACAAAATATTTAATACTCTACACAGAAACTCTGAAACATTTTCAAAGAAATATTTAAAAGCCTAAATAAATATGGTCAGATCCTTGCTCATGAATTAGAAGAGTCAGTGTGGCAAAACTGTTCACTTTCAACAAAGTTACCTGTAGATTCATTTTAGTAGTAAACAAAAATCTCCAGAGTGTGTGTGTGAGTGTGTGTGTGTGTATGTGCTTGTGTCTGTGTGTGTGCTATGTGTTTATGTGTGTGTGTATCTAAATTAGTAAGACGTTTTAAAAATTTTAGCATTGGCATGTTGAATAAGGCAGAAATATTTTTGAGAAGTGAATCATTAGATACCAAAAGTTTTTTTTTTTTTTTTCCGATTTTAGAAAAATAGTTTTCAGTGGCTCTGGGTGAGGAACAGTGTGTAGATGCCGAGTGCTCGGTTACATCAGGCAGCAGCCCCTCGAGGTGGTCCGTGGGTCCCCCTGCTGGTGGAAAAGATCCTCCCGGTTCTCCTTCTCCCGCACCACAGAAGACTGCTTCACTGCTCCTGTGGCCACTTCCTCTCCATCGGCGTGGACCAGCACAGTGCGGAAACTTTCGCCCGAGCCCCAGCTGCTCTGGCTCTTCCACACCAGGGTGGCGGGGGGCTGTGGGCCACCCCGGCACCAGCTGCCCACACCGTGACTGTCTGGCCGGCCCGCAGGACGTACTTGGGTGTGAACTTACAGGCGATCTCATCGCCCTCCAGGACCTGCCTCTTAATCCTCCAGTTCCCCAGGGACTGATCCTTGTCTGAGTCCTTCTTGAGCCGCAGGAACCTGCCCTCCAGGTCAGTCTCCTCCGTGCTGACGCTGCAGGTGGCCGAGGCCTGCTGGGCCAGGAGGAAGCTGCTGCTGCTGCTGCCCGAGCCAATGCTGCCCGAGCCAATGCCACTTGAGCCGCTGCCTGGGGGCTCCTCCGCCTCCAGACGCAGCCGCTTGCTTCGGCTTGAACGCCCAGCTCTGGACATGCTGCTGCTGCTGCTGCTCCAGGTGGCCCGTGAGATGGTGACCCGTGAGGAGGGGCTGGGAGCCAGCTTCAGCCTCTCCTCCTCGCCCTCTAGGAGCTTGCGGTAGGCGCTGATCTCCATGTCCAAGGTCAACTGGACGTCCAGCAACTCCTGGTACTCGGCCAGCTGTTGCTGCATCACATCACGCATCTCCATCATCTCCTGCTCCTTGGCGTCCAGCGTCTTCCGGAACTTCTCCCGCTCCTCAGTCCTGGCCCCTTCCAGCTCTCGGATGCGGTCCTCAGCAGCACTGGCCTGCTTCTGGAGGCTGGAGATCTGGTAGCTGGGGGACTCGATCCGCATGCGGGCCTCCTTCAGCTCCTCACCGGCAGCATACCAAAAGTTTTTATGAACACTTTTTAAGCTACAGTAATCAAGGCAGCTTTTTATAATACAAAAATATTCACAGAAAATTAGAATTAATCCTGAAACATAGTCACATAGACATGGAAATTGTATTGGAAACAAACCTACTACCGATCAACTTTATATTACACCATGTGTGGAAGTTAAATATACAAATGCAATCGGATGAAATCTGACTACTATTATATATCATACAAAAAAGAGATCAATGCAGAAAATAAATAAATATTTTTGAAGTTTGTAGAGGAGACTCTCTTTTTTTTTTTAAATATTTATTTATTTTTAGTTCTTGGCGGACACAACACCTTTGTTTGTTTGTGGTGCTGAGGATCGAACCCGGGCCGCACGCATGCCAGGCGAGCGCGCTACCGCTTGAGCCACATCCCCAGCCAAACAGAGGAGACTCTCTTAATGTTTTTGTCATCTGCGTACCTCACTTTCTTAGAGTGTTCTATTTTAAAATCAAGAAGATGATTTCCATAAATTAGATTACATTAAAATTAAAAGTATTCACTAAAATAAACTCCTTTTTAAAATTGATTCTTAAGACATTTTACTTAAAACCATTTTTTGTATTAGGTACTTTACACAAAGTTTTTTCATGGTATATGTACTCTGATTCCACATAAAAAACAATCCATTAAACAGGGAATACAGGGAATATGTTTCACAAATTTGTCATTTTATTTACTCTCTCTCTCTCTCTCTCTCTTTCTTCTTCTTCTTCTTCTTTTTCTTCTTCTTCTTCTTCTTCTTCTTCTTCTTCTTCTTCTTCTTCTTCTTCTTCTTCTTCTTCTTCGTGAACATACCTGAAGGAGTAATAAATAAAATTTTAATGTAACATATTGAGTGAAAACGTGGAATTAAAGTAAATTTTTCTTTCTTTCTTTCTTTTTTCTTTCTTTCTTTCTTTCTTTATTTTTCTTTCTTTCTTTCTGTATTTCTTTCTTTCTTTTTCAGTAAATGCTCACTCTGAAAATAATATCATTGTTTTAATGGAGAGATTTTCAAATTGTTTTCTGAAAAGTAAATATTTTAATCTTTGTGGTAGGCATGGTGGGTAGATTTATCTCACATTATTTGATTCTACCATTGTAGAATTCAATAAACCATAGACAGTATGTAAATAAATCTAGTTATCAATTAATTTTTCTTGGGTCAGGTCTTTAGTGTTGTATTGACAAAGTCCACACTGAACCTCAGGTTGTCAAGGACAAATAAGTTTTGTTTTAGTATGTTTTCTGAATTTGCATTAAATACAATTATTTTGGTTTTGTGTGTAAAGATAAATTTTAATAAACACAGGTTCCACAAAAGTCCTACTGCTAAGTCAAACAAAATATTTAATACTCTACACAGAAACTCTGAAACATTTTCAAAGAAATATTTAAAAGCCTAAATAAATATGGTCAGATCCTTGCTCATGAATTAGAATAGTCAGTGTGGCAAAACTGTTCACTTTCAACAAAGTTACCTGTAGATTCATTTTAGTAGTAAACAAAAATCTCCAGAGTGTGTGTGTGAGTGTGTGTGTGTGTATGTGCTTGTGTCTGTGTGTGTGCTATGTGTTTATGTGTGTGTGTATCTAAATTAGTAAGACGTTTTAAAAATTTTAGCATTGGCATGTTGAATAAGGCAGAAATATTTTTGAGAAGTGAATCATTAGATACCAAAAGTTTTTTTTTTTTTTCCGATTTTAGAAAAATAGTTTTCAGTGGCTCTGGGTGAGGAACAGTGTGTAGATGCCGAGTGCTCGGTTACATCAGGCAGCAGCCCCTCGAGGTGGTCCGTGGGTCCCCCTGCTGGTGGAAAAGATCCTCCCGGTTCTCCTTCTCCCGCACCACAGAAGACTGCTTCACTGCTCCTGTGGCCACTTCCTCTCCATCGGCGTGGACCAGCACAGTGCGGAAACTTTCGCCCGAGCCCCAGCTGCTCTGGCTCTTCCACACCAGGGTGGCGGGGGGCTGTGGGCCACCCCGGCACCAGCTGCCCACACCGTGACTGTCTGGCCGGCCCGCAGGACGTACTTGGGTGTGAACTTACAGGCGATCTCATCGCCCTCCAGGACCTGCCTCTTAATCCTCCAGTTCCCCAGGGACTGATCCTTGTCTGAGTCCTTCTTGAGCCGCAGGAACCTGCCCTCCAGGTCAGTCTCCTCCGTGCTGACGCTGCAGGTGGCCGAGGCCTGCTGGGCCAGGAGGAAGCTGCTGCTGCTGCTGCCCGAGCCAATGCTGCCCGAGCCAATGCCACTTGAGCCGCTGCCTGGGGGCTCCTCCGCCTCCAGACGCAGCCGCTTGCTTCGGCTTGAACGCCCAGCTCTGGACATGCTGCTGCTGCTGCTGCTCCAGGTGGCCCGTGAGATGGTGACCCGTGAGGAGGGGCTGGGAGCCAGCTTCAGCCTCTCCTCCTCGCCCTCTAGGAGCTTGCGGTAGGCGCTGATCTCCATGTCCAAGGTCAACTGGACGTCCAGCAACTCCTGGTACTCGGCCAGCTGTTGCTGCATCACATCACGCATCTCCATCATCTCCTGCTCCTTGGCGTCCAGCGTCTTCCGGAACTTCTCCCGCTCCTCAGTCCTGGCCCCTTCCAGCTCTCGGATGCGGTCCTCAGCAGCACTGGCCTGCTTCTGGAGGCTGGAGATCTGGTAGCTGGGGGACTCGATCCGCATGCGGGCCTCCTTCAGCTCCTCACCGGCAGCATACCAAAAGTTTTTATGAACACTTTTTAAGCTACAGTAATCAAGGCAGCTTTTTATAATACAAAAATATTCACAGAAAATTAGAATTAATCCTGAAACATAGTCACATAGACATGGAAATTGTATTGGAAACAAACCTACTACCGATCAACTTTATATTACACCATGTGTGGAAGTTAAATATACAAATGCAATCGGATGAAATCTGACTACTATTATATACCATACAAAAAAGAGATCAATGCAGAAAATAAATAAATATTTTTGAAGTTTGTAGAGGAGACTCTCTTTTTTTTTAAATATTTATTTATTTTTAGTTCTTGGCGGACACAACACCTTTGTTTGTTTGTGGTGCTGAGGATCGAACCCGGGCCGCACGCATGCCAGGCGAGCGCGCTACCGCTTGAGCCACATCCCCAGCCAAACAGAGGAGACTCTCTTAATGTTTTTGTCATCTGCGTACCTCACTTTCTTAGAGTGTTCTATTTTAAAATCAAGAAGATGATTTCCATAAATTAGATTACATTAAAATTAAAAGTATTCACTAAAATAAACTCCTTTTTAAAATTGATTCTTAAGACATTTTACTTAAAACCATTTTTTGTATTAGGTACTTTACACAAAGTTTTTTCATGGTATATGTACTCTGATTCCACATAAAAAACAATCCATTAAACAGGGAATACAGGGAATATGTTTCACAAATTTGTCATTTTATTTACTCTCTCTCTCTCTCTCTCTCTCTTTCTTCTTCTTCTTCTTCTTTTTCTTCTTCTTCTTCTTCTTCTTCTTCTTCTTCTTCTTCTTCTTCTTCTTCTTCTTCTTCTTCTGCTTCTTCTTCTTCTGCTTCTTCTTCTTCTTCTTCTTCTTCTTCTTCTTCTTCTTCTTCTTCTTCTTCTTCTTCTTCTTCTTCGTGAACATACCTGAAGGAGTAATAAATAAAATTTTAATGTAACATATTGAGTGAAAACGTGGAATTAAAGTAAATTTTTCTTTCTTTCTTTCTTTTTTCTTTCTTTCTTTCTTTCTTTATTTTTCTTTCTTTCTTTCTGTATTTCTTTCTTTCTTTTTTAGTAAATGCTCACTCTGAAAATAATATCATTGTTTTAATGGAGAGATTTTCAAATTGTTTTCTGAAAAGTAAATATTTTAATCTTTGTGGTAGGCATGGTGGGTAGATTTATCTCACATTATTTGATTCTACCATTGTAGAATTCAATAAACCATAGACAGTATGTAAATAAATCTAGTTATCAATTAATTTTTCTTGGGTCAGGTCTTTAGTGTTGTATTGACAAAGTCCACACTGAACCTCAGGTTGTCAAGGACAAATAAGTTTTGTTTTAGTATGTTTTCTGAATTTGCATTAAATACAATTATTTTGGTTTTGTGTGTAAAGATAAATTTTAATAAACACAGGTTCCACAAAAGTCCTACTGCTAAGTCAAACAAAATATTTAATACTCTACACAGAAACTCTGAAACATTTTCAAAGAAATATTTAAAAGCCTAAATAAATATGGTCAGATCCTTGCTCATGAATTAGAAGAGTCAGTGTGGCAAAACTGTTCACTTTCAACAAAGTTACCTGTAGATTCATTTTAGTAGTAAACAAAAATCTCCAGAGTGTGTGTGTGAGTGTGTGTGTGTGTATGTGCTTGTGTCTGTGTGTGTGCTATGTGTTTATGTGTGTGTGTATCTAAATTAGTAAGACGTTTTAAAAATTTTAGCATTGGCATGTTGAATAAGGCAGAAATATTTTTGAGAAGTGAATCATTAGATACCAAAAGTTTTTTTTTTTTTCCGATTTTAGAAAAATAGTTTTCAGTGGCTCTGGGTGAGGAACAGTGTGTAGATGCCGAGTGCTCGGTTACATCAGGCAGCAGCCCCTCGAGGTGGTCCGTGGGTCCCCCTGCTGGTGGAAAAGATCCTCCCGGTTCTCCTTCTCCCGCACCACAGAAGACTGCTTCACTGCTCCTGTGGCCACTTCCTCTCCATCGGCGTGGACCAGCACAGTGCGGAAACTTTCGCCCGAGCCCCAGCTGCTCTGGCTCTTCCACACCAGGGTGGCGGGGGGCTGTGGGCCACCCCGGCACCAGCTGCCCACACCGTGACTGTCTGGCCGGCCCGCAGGACGTACTTGGGTGTGAACTTACAGGCGATCTCATCGCCCTCCAGGACCTGCCTCTTAATCCTCCAGTTCCCCAGGGACTGATCCTTGTCTGAGTCCTTCTTGAGCCGCAGGAACCTGCCCTCCAGGTCAGTCTCCTCCGTGCTGACGCTGCAGGTGGCCGAGGCCTGCTGGGCCAGGAGGAAGCTGCTGCTGCTGCTGCCCGAGCCAATGCTGCCCGAGCCAATGCCACTTGAGCCGCTGCCTGGGGGCTCCTCCGCCTCCAGACACAGCCGCTTGCTTCGGCTTGAAAGCCCAGCTCTGGACATGCTGCTGCTGCTGCTCCAGGTGGCCCGTGAGATGGTGACCCGTGAGGAGGGGCTGGGAGCCAGCTTCAGCCTCTCCTCCTCGCCCTCTAGGAGCTTGCGGTAGGCGCTGATCTCCATGTCCAAGGTCAACTGGACGTCCAGCAACTCCTGGTACTCGGCCAGCTGTTGCTGCATCACATCACGCATCTCCATCATCTCCTGCTCCTTGGCGTCCAGCGTCTTCCGGAACTTCTCCCGCTCCTCAGTCCTGGCCCCTTCCAGCTCTCGGATGCGGTCCTCAGCAGCACTGGCCTGCTTCTGGAGGCTGGAGATCTGGTAGCTGGGGGACTCGATCCGCATGCGGGCCTCCTTCAGCTCCTCACCGGCAGCATACCAAAAGTTTTTATGAACACTTTTTAAGCTACAGTAATCAAGGCAGCTTTTTATAATACAAAAATATTCACAGAAAATTAGAATTAATCCTGAAACATAGTCACATAGACATGGAAATTGTATTGGAAACAAACCTACTACCGATCAACTTTATATTACACCATGTGTGGAAGTTAAATATACAAATGCAATCGGATGAAATCTGACTACTATTATATATCATACAAAAAAGAGATCAATGCAGAAAATAAATAAATATTTTTGAAGTTTGTAGAGGAGACTCTCTTTTTTTTTTTAAATATTTATTTATTTTTAGTTCTTGGCGGACACAACACCTTTGTTTGTTTGTGGTGCTGAGGATCGAACCCGGGCCGCACGCATGCCAGGCGAGCGCGCTACCGCTTGAGCCACATCCCCAGCCAAACAGAGGAGACTCTCTTAATGTTTTTGTCATCTGCGTACCTCACTTTCTTAGAGTGTTCTATTTTAAAATCAAGAAGATGATTTCCATAAATTAGATTACATTAAAATTAAAAGTATTCACTAAAATAAACTCCTTTTTAAAATTGATTCTTAAGACATTTTACTTAAAACCATTTTTTGTATTAGGTACTTTACACAAAGTTTTTTCATGGTATATGTACTCTGATTCCACATAAAAAACAATCCATTAAACAGGGAATACAGGGAATATGTTTCACAAATTTGTCATTTTATTTACTCTCTCTCTCTCTCTCTCTCTTTCTTCTTCTTCTTCTTCTTTCTTCTTCTTCTTCTTCTTCTTCTTCTTCTTCTTCTTCTTCTTCTTCTTCTTCTTCTTCTTCTTCGTGAACATACCTGAAGGAGTAATAAATAAAATTTTAATGTAACATATTGAGTGAAAACGTGGAATTAAAGTAAATTTTTCTTTCTTTCTTTCTTTTTTCTTTCTTTCTTTCTTTCTTTATTTTTCTTTCTTTCTTTCTGTATTTCTTTCTTTCTTTTTCAGTAAATGCTCACTCTGAAAATAATATCATTGTTTTAATGGAGAGATTTTCAAATTGTTTTCTGAAAAGTAAATATTTTAATCTTTGTGGTAGGCATGGTGGGTAGATTTATCTCACATTATTTGATTCTACCATTGTAGAATTCAATAAACCATAGACAGTATGTAAATAAATCTAGTTATCAATTAATTTTTCTTGGGTCAGGTCTTTAGTGTTGTATTGACAAAGTCCACACTGAACCTCAGGTTGTCAAGGACAAATAAGTTTTGTTTTAGTATGTTTTCTGAATTTGCATTAAATACAATTATTTTGGTTTTGTGTGTAAAGATAAATTTTAATAAACACAGGTTCCACAAAAGTCCTACTGCTAAGTCAAACAAAATATTTAATACTCTACACAGAAACTCTGAAACATTTTCAAAGAAATATTTAAAAGCCTAAATAAATATGGTCAGATCCTTGCTCATGAATTAGAAGAGTCAGTGTGGCAAAACTGTTCACTTTCAACAAAGTTACCTGTAGATTCATTTTAGTAGTAAACAAAAATCTCCAGAGTGTGTGTGTGAGTGTGTGTGTGTGTATGTGCTTGTGTCTGTGTGTGTGCTATGTGTTTATGTGTGTGTGTATCTAAATTAGTAAGACGTTTTAAAAATTTTAGCATTGGCATGTTGAATAAGGCAGAAATATTTTTGAGAAGTGAATCATTAGATACCAAAAGTTTTTTTTTTTTTTTCCGATTTTAGAAAAATAGTTTTCAGTGGCTCTGGGTGAGGAACAGTGTGTAGATGCCGAGTGCTCGGTTACATCAGGCAGCAGCCCCTCGAGGTGGTCCGTGGGTCCCCCTGCTGGTGGAAAAGATCCTCCCGGTTCTCCTTCTCCCGCACCACAGAAGACTGCTTCACTGCTCCTGTGGCCACTTCCTCTCCATCGGCGTGGACCAGCACAGTGCGGAAACTTTCGCCCGAGCCCCAGCTGCTCTGGCTCTTCCACACCAGGGTGGCGGGGGGCTGTGGGCCACCCCGGCACCAGCTGCCCACACCGTGACTGTCTGGCCGGCCCGCAGGACGTACTTGGGTGTGAACTTACAGGCGATCTCATCGCCCTCCAGGACCTGCCTCTTAATCCTCCAGTTCCCCAGGGACTGATCCTTGTCTGAGTCCTTCTTGAGCCGCAGGAACCTGCCCTCCAGGTCAGTCTCCTCCGTGCTGACGCTGCAGGTGGCCGAGGCCTGCTGGGCCAGGAGGAAGCTGCTGCTGCTGCTGCCCGAGCCAATGCTGCCCGAGCCAATGCCACTTGAGCCGCTGCCTGGGGGCTCCTCCGCCTCCAGACGCAGCCGCTTGCTTCGGCTTGAACGCCCAGCTCTGGACATGCTGCTGCTGCTGCTGCTCCAGGTGGCCCGTGAGATGGTGACCCGTGAGGAGGGGCTGGGAGCCAGCTTCAGCCTCTCCTCCTCGCCCTCTAGGAGCTTGCGGTAGGCGCTGATCTCCATGTCCAAGGTCAACTGGACGTCCAGCAACTCCTGGTACTCGGCCAGCTGTTGCTGCATCACATCACGCATCTCCATCATCTCCTGCTCCTTGGCGTCCAGCGTCTTCCGGAACTTCTCCCGCTCCTCAGTCCTGGCCCCTTCCAGCTCTCGGATGCGGTCCTCAGCAGCACTGGCCTGCTTCTGGAGGCTGGAGATCTGGTAGCTGGGGGACTCGATCCGCATGCGGGCCTCCTTCAGCTCCTCACCGGCAGCATACCAAAAGTTTTTATGAACACTTTTTAAGCTACAGTAATCAAGGCAGCTTTTTATAATACAAAAATATTCACAGAAAATTAGAATTAATCCTGAAACATAGTCACATAGACATGGAAATTGTATTGGAAACAAACCTACTACCGATCAACTTTATATTACACCATGTGTGGAAGTTAAATATACAAATGCAATCGGATGAAATCTGACTACTATTATATACCATACAAAAAAGAGATCAATGCAGAAAATAAATAAATATTTTTGAAGTTTGTAGAGGAGACTCTCTTTTTTTTTAAATATTTATTTATTTTTAGTTCTTGGCGGACACAACACCTTTGTTTGTTTGTGGTGCTGAGGATCGAACCCGGGCCGCACGCATGCCAGGCGAGCGCGCTACCGCTTGAGCCACATCCCCAGCCAAACAGAGGAGACTCTCTTAATGTTTTTGTCATCTGCGTACCTCACTTTCTTAGAGTGTTCTATTTTAAAATCAAGAAGATGATTTCCATAAATTAGATTACATTAAAATTAAAAGTATTCACTAAAATAAACTCCTTTTTAAAATTGATTCTTAAGACATTTTACTTAAAACCATTTTTTGTATTAGGTACTTTACACAAAGTTTTTTCATGGTATATGTACTCTGATTCCACATAAAAAAACAATCCATTAAACAGGGAATACAGGGAATATGTTTCACAAATTTGTCATTTTATTTACTCTCTCTCTCTCTCTCTCTCTCTCTTCTTCTTCTTCTTCTTTTTCTTCTTCTTCTTCTTCTTCTTCTTCTTCTTCTTCTTCTTCTTCTTCTTCTTCTTCTTCTTCTTCTTCTTCTTCGTGAACATACCTGAAGGAGTAATAAATAAAATTTTAATGTAACATATTGAGTGAAAACGTGGAATTAAAGTAAATTTTTCTTTCTTTCTTTCTTTTTTCTTTCTTTCTTTCTTTCTTTATTTTTCTTTCTTTCTTTCTGTATTTCTTTCTTTCTTTTTTAGTAAATGCTCACTCTGAAAATAATATCATTGTTTTAATGGAGAGATTTTCAAATTGTTTTCTGAAAAGTAAATATTTTAATCTTTGTGGTAGGCATGGTGGGTAGATTTATCTCACATTATTTGATTCTACCATTGTAGAATTCAATAAACCATAGACAGTATGTAAATAAATCTAGTTATCAATTAATTTTTCTTGGGTCAGGTCTTTAGTGTTGTATTGACAAAGTCCACACTGAACCTCAGGTTGTCAAGGACAAATAAGTTTTGTTTTAGTATGTTTTCTGAATTTGCATTAAATACAATTATTTTGGTTTTGTGTGTAAAGATAAATTTTAATAAACACAGGTTCCACAAAAGTCCTACTGCTAAGTCAAACAAAATATTTAATACTCTACACAGAAACTCTGAAACATTTTCAAAGAAATATTTAAAAGCCTAAATAAATATGGTCAGATCCTTGCTCATGAATTAGAAGAGTCAGTGTGGCAAAACTGTTCACTTTCAACAAAGTTACCTGTAGATTCATTTTAGTAGTAAACAAAAATCTCCAGAGTGTGTGTGTGAGTGTGTGTGTGTGTATGTGCTTGTGTCTGTGTGTGTGCTATGTGTTTATGTGTGTGTGTATCTAAATTAGTAAGACGTTTTAAAAATTTTAGCATTGGCATGTTGAATAAGGCAGAAATATTTTTGAGAAGTGAATCATTAGATACCAAAAGTTTTTTTTTTTTTTCCGATTTTAGAAAAATAGTTTTCAGTGGCTCTGGGTGAGGAACAGTGTGTAGATGCCGAGTGCTCGGTTACATCAGGCAGCAGCCCCTCGAGGTGGTCCGTGGGTCCCCCTGCTGGTGGAAAAGATCCTCCCGGTTTTCCTTCTCCCGCACCACAGAAGACTGCTTCACTGCTCCTGTGGCCACTTCCTCTCCATCGGCGTGGACCAGCACAGTGCGGAAACTTTCGCCCGAGCCCCAGCTGCTCTGGCTCTTCCACACCAGGGTGGCGGGGGGCTGTGGGCCACCCCGGCACCAGCTGCCCACACCGTGACTGTCTGGCCGGCCCGCAGGACGTACTTGGGTGTGAACTTACAGGCGATCTCATCGCCCTCCAGGACCTGCCTCTTAATCCTCCAGTTCCCCAGGGACTGATCCTTGTCTGAGTCCTTCTTGAGCCGCAGGAACCTGCCCTCCAGGTCAGTCTCCTCCGTGCTGACGCTGCAGGTGGCCGAGGCCTGCTGGGCCAGGAGGAAGCTGCTGCTGCTGCTGCCCGAGCCAATGCTGCCCGAGCCAATGCCACTTGAGCCGCTGCCTGGGGGCTCCTCCGCCTCCAGACGCAGCCGCTTGCTTCGGCTTGAACGCCCAGCTCTGGACATGCTGCTGCTGCTGCTGCTCCAGGTGGCCCGTGAGATGGTGACCCGTGAGGAGGGGCTGGGAGCCAGCTTCAGCCTCTCCTCCTCGCCCTCTAGGAGCTTGCGGTAGGCGCTGATCTCCATGTCCAAGGTCAACTGGACGTCCAGCAACTCCTGGTACTCGGCCAGCTGTTGCTGCATCACATCACGCATCTCCATCATCTCCTGCTCCTTGGCGTCCAGCGTCTTCCGGAACTTCTCCCGCTCCTCAGTCCTGGCCCCTTCCAGCTCTCGGATGCGGTCCTCAGCAGCACTGGCCTGCTTCTGGAGGCTGGAGATCTGGTAGCTGGGGGACTCGATCCGCATGCGGGCCTCCTTCAGCTCCTCACCGGCAGCATACCAAAAGTTTTTATGAACACTTTTTAAGCTACAGTAATCAAGGCAGCTTTTTATAATACAAAAATATTCACAGAAAATTAGAATTAATCCTGAAACATAGTCACATAGACATGGAAATTGTATTGGAAACAAACCTACTACCGATCAACTTTATATTACACCATGTGTGGAAGTTAAATATACAAATGCAATCGGATGAAATCTGACTACTATTATATATCATACAAAAAAGAGATCAATGCAGAAAATAAATAAACATTTTTGAAGTTTGTAGAGGAGACTCTCTTTTTTTTTTAAATATTTATTTATTTTTAGTTCTTGGCGGACACAACACCTTTGTTTGTTTGTGGTGCTGAGGATCGAACCCGGGCCGCACGCATGCCAGGCGAGCGCGCTACCGCTTGAGCCACATCCCCAGCCAAACAGAGGAGACTCTCTTAATGTTTTTGTCATCTGCGTACCTCACTTTCTTAGAGTGTTCTATTTTAAAATCAAGAAGATGATTTCCATAAATTAGATTACATTAAAATTAAAAGTATTCACTAAAATAAACTCCTTTTTAAAATTGATTCTTAAGACATTTTACTTAAAACCATTTTTTGTATTAGGTACTTTACACAAAGTTTTTTCATGGTATATGTACTCTGATTCCACATAAAAAAACAATCCATTAAACAGGGAATACAGGGAATATGTTTCACAAATTTGTCATTTTATTTACTCTCTCTCTCTCTCTCTCTCTTTCTTCTTCTTCTTCTTCTTTTTCTTCTTCTTCTTCTTCTTCTTCTTCTTCTTCTTCTTCTTCTTCTGCTTCTTCTTCTTCTGCTTCTTCTTCTTCTTCTTCTTCTTCTTCTTCTTCTTCTTCTTCTTCTTCGTGAACATACCTGAAGGAGTAATAAATAAAATTTTAATGTAACATATTGAGTGAAAACGTGGAATTAAAGTAAATTTTTCTTTCTTTCTTTCTTTTTTCTTTCTTTCTTTCTTTCTTTATTTTTCTTTCTTTCTTTCTGTATTTCTTTCTTTCTTTTTCAGTAAATGCTCACTCTGAAAATAATATCATTGTTTTAATGGAGAGATTTTCAAATTGTTTTCTGAAAAGTAAATATTTTAATCTTTGTGGTAGGCATGGTGGGTAGATTTATCTCACATTATTTGATTCTACCATTGTAGAATTCAATAAACCATAGACAGTATGTAAATAAATCTAGTTATCAATTAATTTTTCTTGGGTCAGGTCTTTAGTGTTGTATTGACAAAGTCCACACTGAACCTCAGGTTGTCAAGGACAAATAAGTTTTGTTTTAGTATGTTTTCT
This sequence comes from Urocitellus parryii, assembly GCF_045843805.1. Taxonomy (NCBI): domain Eukaryota; kingdom Metazoa; phylum Chordata; class Mammalia; order Rodentia; family Sciuridae; genus Urocitellus; species Urocitellus parryii. Next base: position 13,833 of record NW_027554090.1, on the reverse strand, counting down.
GAATTTGCATTAAATACAATTATTTTGGTTTTGTGTGTAAAGATAAATTTTAATAAACACAGGTTCCACAAAAGTCCTACTGCTAAGTCAAACAAAATATTTAATACTCTACACAGAAACTCTGAAACATTTTCAAAGAAATATTTAAAAGCCTAAATAAATATGGTCAGATCCTTGCTCATGAATTAGAAGAGTCAGTGTGGCAAAACTGTTCACTTTCAACAAAGTTACCTGTAGATTCATTTTAGTAGTAAACAAAAATCTCCAGAGTGTGTGTGTGAGTGTGTGTGTGTGTATGTGCTTGTGTCTGTGTGTGTGCTATGTGTTTATGTGTGTGTGTATCTAAATTAGTAAGACGTTTTAAAAATTTTAGCATTGGCATGTTGAATAAGGCAGAAATATTTTTGAGAAGTGAATCATTAGATACCAAAAGTTTTTTTTTTTTTTTTTTTTTTCCGATTTTAGAAAAATAGTTTTCAGTGGCTCTGGGTGAGGAACAGTGTGTAGATGCCGAGTGCTCGGTTACATCAGGCAGCAGCCCCTCGAGGTGGTCCGTGGGTCCCCCTGCTGGTGGAAAAGATCCTCCCGGTTCTCCTTCTCCCGCACCACAGAAGACTGCTTCACTGCTCCTGTGGCCACTTCCTCTCCATCGGCGTGGACCAGCACAGTGCGGAAACTTTCGCCCGAGCCCCAGCTGCTCTGGCTCTTCCACACCAGGGTGGCGGGGGGCTGTGGGCCACCCCGGCACCAGCTGCCCACACCGTGACTGTCTGGCCGGCCCGCAGGACGTACTTGGGTGTGAACTTACAGGCGATCTCATCGCCCTCCAGGACCTGCCTCTTAATCCTCCAGTTCCCCAGGGACTGATCCTTGTCTGAGTCCTTCTTGAGCCGCAGGAACCTGCCCTCCAGGTCAGTCTCCTCCGTGCTGACGCTGCAGGTGGCCGAGGCCTGCTGGGCCAGGAGGAAGCTGCTGCTGCTGCTGCCCGAGCCAATGCTGCCCGAGCCAATGCCACTTGAGCCGCTGCCTGGGGGCTCCTCCGCCTCCAGACGCAGCCGCTTGCTTCGGCTTGAACGCCCAGCTCTGGACATGCTGCTGCTGCTGCTGCTCCAGGTGGCCCGTGAGATGGTGACCCGTGAGGAGGGGCTGGGAGCCAGCTTCAGCCTCTCCTCCTCGCCCTCTAGGAGCTTGCGGTAGGCGCTGATCTCCATGTCCAAGGTCAACTGGACGTCCAGCAACTCCTGGTACTCGGCCAGCTGTTGCTGCATCACATCACGCATCTCCATCATCTCCTGCTCCTTGGCGTCCAGCGTCTTCCGGAACTTCTCCCGCTCCTCAGTCCTGGCCCCTTCCAGCTCTCGGATGCGGTCCTCAGCAGCACTGGCCTGCTTCTGGAGGCTGGAGATCTGGTAGCTGGGGGACTCGATCCGCATGCGGGCCTCCTTCAGCTCCTCACCGGCAGCATACCAAAAGTTTTTATGAACACTTTTTAAGCTACAGTAATCAAGGCAGCTTTTTATAATACAAAAATATTCACAGAAAATTAGAATTAATCCTGAAACATAGTCACATAGACATGGAAATTGTATTGGAAACAAACCTACTACCGATCAACTTTATATTACACCATGTGTGGAAGTTAAATATACAAATGCAATCGGATGAAATCTGACTACTATTATATACCATACAAAAAAGAGATCAATGCAGAAAATAAATAAATATTTTTGAAGTTTGTAGAGGAGACTCTCTTTTTTTTTAAATATTTATTTATTTTTAGTTCTTGGCGGACACAACACCTTTGTTTGTTTGTGGTGCTGAGGATCGAACCCGGGCCGCACGCATGCCAGGCGAGCGCGCTACCGCTTGAGCCACATCCCCAGCCAAACAGAGGAGACTCTCTTAATGTTTTTGTCATCTGCGTACCTCACTTTCTTAGAGTGTTCTATTTTAAAATCAAGAAGATGATTTCCATAAATTAGATTACATTAAAATTAAAAGTATTCACTAAAATAAACTCCTTTTTAAAATTGATTCTTAAGACATTTTACTTAAAACCATTTTTTGTATTAGGTACTTTACACAAAGTTTTTTCATGGTATATGTACTCTGATTCCACATAAAAAACAATCCATTAAACAGGGAATACAGGGAATATGTTTCACAAATTTGTCATTTTATTTACTCTCTCTCTCTCTCTCTCTCTCTCTTTCTTCTTCTTCTTCTTCTTTTTCTTCTTCTTCTTCTTCTTCTTCTTCTTCTTCTTCTTCTTCTTCTTCTTCTTCTTCTTCTGCTTCTTCTTCTTCTGCTTCTTCTTCTTCTTCTTCTTCTTCTTCTTCTTCTTCTTCTTCTTCTTCTTCTTCTTCTTCGTGAACATACCTGAAGGAGTAATAAATAAAATTTTAATGTAACATATTGAGTGAAAACGTGGAATTAAAGTAAATTTTTCTTTCTTTCTTTCTTTTTTCTTTCTTTCTTTCTTTCTTTATTTTTCTTTCTTTCTTTCTGTATTTCTTTCTTTCTTTTTTAGTAAATGCTCACTCTGAAAATAATATCATTGTTTTAATGGAGAGATTTTCAAATTGTTTTCTGAAAAGTAAATATTTTAATCTTTGTGGTAGGCATGGTGGGTAGATTTATCTCACATTATTTGATTCTACCATTGTAGAATTCAATAAACCATAGACAGTATGTAAATAAATCTAGTTATCAATTAATTTTTCTTGGGTCAGGTCTTTAGTGTTGTATTGACAAAGTCCACACTGAACCTCAGGTTGTCAAGGACAAATAAGTTTTGTTTTAGTATGTTTTCTGAATTTGCATTAAATACAATTATTTTGGTTTTGTGTGTAAAGATAAATTTTAATAAACACAGGTTCCACAAAAGTCCTACTGCTAAGTCAAACAAAATATTTAATACTCTACACAGAAACTCTGAAACATTTTCAAAGAAATATTTAAAAGCCTAAATAAATATGGTCAGATCCTTGCTCATGAATTAGAAGAGTCAGTGTGGCAAAACTGTTCACTTTCAACAAAGTTACCTGTAGATTCATTTTAGTAGTAAACAAAAATCTCCAGAGTGTGTGTGTGAGTGTGTGTGTGTGTATGTGCTTGTGTCTGTGTGTGTGCTATGTGTTTATGTGTGTGTGTATCTAAATTAGTAAGACGTTTTAAAAATTTTAGCATTGGCATGTTGAATAAGGCAGAAATATTTTTGAGAAGTGAATCATTAGATACCAAAAGTTTTTTTTTTTTTTTCCGATTTTAGAAAAATAGTTTTCAGTGGCTCTGGGTGAGGAACAGTGTGTAGATGCCGAGTGCTCGGTTACATCAGGCAGCAGCCCCTCGAGGTGGTCCGTGGGTCCCCCTGCTGGTGGAAAAGATCCTCCCGGTTCTCCTTCTCCCGCACCACAGAAGACTGCTTCACTGCTCCTGTGGCCACTTCCTCTCCATCGGCGTGGACCAGCACAGTGCGGAAACTTTCGCCCGAGCCCCAGCTGCTCTGGCTCTTCCACACCAGGGTGGCGGGGGGCTGTGGGCCACCCCGGCACCAGCTGCCCACACCGTGACTGTCTGGCCGGCCCGCAGGACGTACTTGGGTGTGAACTTACAGGCGATCTCATCGCCCTCCAGGACCTGCCTCTTAATCCTCCAGTTCCCCAGGGACTGATCCTTGTCTGAGTCCTTCTTGAGCCGCAGGAACCTGCCCTCCAGGTCAGTCTCCTCCGTGCTGACGCTGCAGGTGGCCGAGGCCTGCTGGGCCAGGAGGAAGCTGCTGCTGCTGCTGCCCGAGCCAATGCTGCCCGAGCCAATGCCACTTGAGCCGCTGCCTGGGGGCTCCTCCGCCTCCAGACACAGCCGCTTGCTTCGGCTTGAAAGCCCAGCTCTGGACATGCTGCTGCTGCTGCTCCAGGTGGCCCGTGAGATGGTGACCCGTGAGGAGGGGCTGGGAGCCAGCTTCAGCCTCTCCTCCTCGCCCTCTAGGAGCTTGCGGTAGGCGCTGATCTCCATGTCCAAGGTCAACTGGACGTCCAGCAACTCCTGGTACTCGGCCAGCTGTTGCTGCATCACATCACGCATCTCCATCATCTCCTGCTCCTTGGCGTCCAGCGTCTTCCGGAACTTCTCCCGCTCCTCAGTCCTGGCCCCTTCCAGCTCTCGGATGCGGTCCTCAGCAGCACTGGCCTGCTTCTGGAGGCTGGAGATCTGGTAGCTGGGGGACTCGATCCGCATGCGGGCCTCCTTCAGCTCCTCACCGGCAGCATACCAAAAGTTTTTATGAACACTTTTTAAGCTACAGTAATCAAGGCAGCTTTTTATAATACAAAAATATTCACAGAAAATTAGAATTAATCCTGAAACATAGTCACATAGACATGGAAATTGTATTGGAAACAAACCTACTACCGATCAACTTTATATTACACCATGTGTGGAAGTTAAATATACAAATGCAATCGGATGAAATCTGACTACTATTATATATCATACAAAAAAGAGATCAATGCAGAAAATAAATAAATATTTTTGAAGTTTGTAGAGGAGACTCTCTTTTTTTTTTTAAATATTTATTTATTTTTAGTTCTTGGCGGACACAACACCTTTGTTTGTTTGTGGTGCTGAGGATCGAACCCGGGCCGCACGCATGCCAGGCGAGCGCGCTACCGCTTGAGCCACATCCCCAGCCAAACAGAGGAGACTCTCTTAATGTTTTTGTCATCTGCGTACCTCACTTTCTTAGAGTGTTCTATTTTAAAATCAAGAAGATGATTTCCATAAATTAGATTACATTAAAATTAAAAGTATTCACTAAAATAAACTCCTTTTTAAAATTGATTCTTAAGACATTTTACTTAAAACCATTTTTTGTATTAGGTACTTTACACAAAGTTTTTTCATGGTATATGTACTCTGATTCCACATAAAAAACAATCCATTAAACAGGGAATACAGGGAATATGTTTCACAAATTTGTCATTTTATTTACTCTCTCTCTCTCTCTCTCTCTTTCTTCTTCTTCTTCTTCTTTTTCTTCTTCTTCTTCTTCTTCTTCTTCTTCTTCTTCTTCTTCTTCTTCTTCTTCTTCTTCTTCTTCTTCTTCTTCGTGAACATACCTGAAGGAGTAATAAATAAAATTTTAATGTAACATATTGAGTGAAAACGTGGAATTAAAGTAAATTTTTCTTTCTTTCTTTCTTTTTTCTTTCTTTCTTTCTTTCTTTATTTTTCTTTCTTTCTTTCTGTATTTCTTTCTTTCTTTTTCAGTAAATGCTCACTCTGAAAATAATATCATTGTTTTAATGGAGAGATTTTCAAATTGTTTTCTGAAAAGTAAATATTTTAATCTTTGTGGTAGGCATGGTGGGTAGATTTATCTCACATTATTTGATTCTACCATTGTAGAATTCAATAAACCATAGACAGTATGTAAATAAATCTAGTTATCAATTAATTTTTCTTGGGTCAGGTCTTTAGTGTTGTATTGACAAAGTCCACACTGAACCTCAGGTTGTCAAGGACAAATAAGTTTTGTTTTAGTATGTTTTCTGAATTTGCATTAAATACAATTATTTTGGTTTTGTGTGTAAAGATAAATTTTAATAAACACAGGTTCCACAAAAGTCCTACTGCTAAGTCAAACAAAATATTTAATACTCTACACAGAAACTCTGAAACATTTTCAAAGAAATATTTAAAAGCCTAAATAAATATGGTCAGATCCTTGCTCATGAATTAGAAGAGTCAGTGTGGCAAAACTGTTCACTTTCAACAAAGTTACCTGTAGATTCATTTTAGTAGTAAACAAAAATCTCCAGAGTGTGTGTGTGAGTGTGTGTGTGTGTATGTGCTTGTGTCTGTGTGTGTGCTATGTGTTTATGTGTGTGTGTATCTAAATTAGTAAGACGTTTTAAAAATTTTAGCATTGGCATGTTGAATAAGGCAGAAATATTTTTGAGAAGTGAATCATTAGATACCAAAAGTTTTTTTTTTTTTTCCGATTTTAGAAAAATAGTTTTCAGTGGCTCTGGGTGAGGAACAGTGTGTAGATGCCGAGTGCTCGGTTACATCAGGCAGCAGCCCCTCGAGGTGGTCCGTGGGTCCCCCTGCTGGTGGAAAAGATCCTCCCGGTTCTCCTTCTCCCGCACCACAGAAGACTGCTTCACTGCTCCTGTGGCCACTTCCTCTCCATCGGCGTGGACCAGCACAGTGCGGAAACTTTCGCCCGAGCCCCAGCTGCTCTGGCTCTTCCACACCAGGGTGGCGGGGGGCTGTGGGCCACCCCGGCACCAGCTGCCCACACCGTGACTGTCTGGCCGGCCCGCAGGACGTACTTGGGTGTGAACTTACAGGCGATCTCATCGCCCTCCAGGACCTGCCTCTTAATCCTCCAGTTCCCCAGGGACTGATCCTTGTCTGAGTCCTTCTTGAGCCGCAGGAACCTGCCCTCCAGGTCAGTCTCCTCCGTGCTGACGCTGCAGGTGGCCGAGGCCTGCTGGGCCAGGAGGAAGCTGCTGCTGCTGCTGCCCGAGCCAATGCTGCCCGAGCCAATGCCACTTGAGCCGCTGCCTGGGGGCTCCTCCGCCTCCAGACGCAGCCGCTTGCTTCGGCTTGAACGCCCAGCTCTGGACATGCTGCTGCTGCTGCTGCTCCAGGTGGCCCGTGAGATGGTGACCCGTGAGGAGGGGCTGGGAGCCAGCTTCAGCCTCTCCTCCTCGCCCTCTAGGAGCTTGCGGTAGGCGCTGATCTCCATGTCCAAGGTCAACTGGACGTCCAGCAACTCCTGGTACTCGGCCAGCTGTTGCTGCATCACATCACGCATCTCCATCATCTCCTGCTCCTTGGCGTCCAGCGTCTTCCGGAACTTCTCCCGCTCCTCAGTCCTGGCCCCTTCCAGCTCTCGGATGCGGTCCTCAGCAGCACTGGCCTGCTTCTGGAGGCTGGAGATCTGGTAGCTGGGGGACTCGATCCGCATGCGGGCCTCCTTCAGCTCCTCACCGGCAGCATACCAAAAGTTTTTATGAACACTTTTTAAGCTACAGTAATCAAGGCAGCTTTTTATAATACAAAAATATTCACAGAAAATTAGAATTAATCCTGAAACATAGTCACATAGACATGGAAATTGTATTGGAAACAAACCTACTACCGATCAACTTTATATTACACCATGTGTGGAAGTTAAATATACAAATGCAATCGGATGAAATCTGACTACTATTATATACCATACAAAAAAGAGATCAATGCAGAAAATAAATAAATATTTTTGAAGTTTGTAGAGGAGACTCTCTTTTTTTTTTAAATATTTATTTATTTTTAGTTCTTGGCGGACACAACACCTTTGTTTGTTTGTGGTGCTGAGGATCGAACCCGGGCCGCACGCATGCCAGGCGAGCGCGCTACCGCTTGAGCCACATCCCCAGCCAAACAGAGGAGACTCTCTTAATGTTTTTGTCATCTGCGTACCTCACTTTCTTAGAGTGTTCTATTTTAAAATCAAGAAGATGATTTCCATAAATTAGATTACATTAAAATTAAAAGTATTCACTAAAATAAACTCCTTTTTAAAATTGATTCTTAAGACATTTTACTTAAAACCATTTTTTGTATTAGGTACTTTACACAAAGTTTTTTCATGGTATATGTACTCTGATTCCACATAAAAAAACAATCCATTAAACAGGGAATACAGGGAATATGTTTCACAAATTTGTCATTTTATTTACTCTCTCTCTCTCTCTCTCTCTCTCTTTCTTCTTCTTCTTCTTTTTCTTCTTCTTCTTCTTCTTCTTCTTCTTCTTCTTCTTCTTCTTCTTCTTCTTCTTCTTCTTCTTCTTCTTCGTGAACATACCTGAAGGAGTAATAAATAAAATTTTAATGTAACATATTGAGTGAAAACGTGGAATTAAAGTAAATTTTTCTTTCTTTCTTTCTTTTTTCTTTCTTTCTTTCTTTCTTTATTTTTCTTTCTTTCTTTCTGTATTTCTTTCTTTCTTTTTTAGTAAATGCTCACTCTGAAAATAATATCATTGTTTTAATGGAGAGATTTTCAAATTGTTTTCTGAAAAGTAAATATTTTAATCTTTGTGGTAGGCATGGTGGGTAGATTTATCTCACATTATTTGATTCTACCATTGTAGAATTCAATAAACCATAGACAGTATGTAAATAAATCTAGTTATCAATTAATTTTTCTTGGGTCAGGTCTTTAGTGTTGTATTGACAAAGTCCACACTGAACCTCAGGTTGTCAAGGACAAATAAGTTTTTGTTTTAGTATGTTTTCTGAATTTGCATTAAATACAATTATTTTGGTTTTGTGTGTAAAGATAAATTTTAATAAACACAGGTTCCACAAAAGTCCTACTGCTAAGTCAAACAAAATATTTAATACTCTACACAGAAACTCTGAAACATTTTCAAAGAAATATTTAAAAGCCTAAATAAATATGGTCAGATCCTTGCTCATGAATTAGAAGAGTCAGTGTGGCAAAACTGTTCACTTTCAACAAAGTTACCTGTAGATTCATTTTTAGTAGTAAACAAAAATCTCCAGAGTGTGTGTGTGAGTGTGTGTGTGTGTATGTGCTTGTGTCTGTGTGTGTGCTATGTGTTTATGTGTGTGTGTATCTAAATTAGTAAGACGTTTTAAAAATTTTAGCATTGGCATGTTGAATAAGGCAGAAATATTTTTTGAGAAGTGAATCATTAGATACCAAAAGTTTTTTTTTTTTTTCCGATTTTAGAAAAATAGTTTTCAGTGGCTCTGGGTGAGGAACAGTGTGTAGATGCCGAGTGCTCGGTTACATCAGGCAGCAGCCCCTCGAGGTGGTCCGTGGGTCCCCCTGCTGGTGGAAAAGATCCTCCCGGTTTTCCTTCTCCCGCACCACAGAAGACTGCTTCACTGCTCCTGTGGCCACTTCCTCTCCATCGGCGTGGACCAGCACAGTGCGGAAACTTTCGCCCGAGCCCCAGCTGCTCTGGCTCTTCCACACCAGGGTGGCGGGGGGCTGTGGGCCACCCCGGCACCAGCTGCCCACACCGTGACTGTCTGGCCGGCCCGCAGGACGTACTTGGGTGTGAACTTACAGGCGATCTCATCGCCCTCCAGGACCTGCCTCTTAATCCTCCAGTTCCCCAGGGACTGATCCTTGTCTGAGTCCTTCTTGAGCCGCAGGAACCTGCCCTCCAGGTCAGTCTCCTCCGTGCTGACGCTGCAGGTGGCCGAGGCCTGCTGGGCCAGGAGGAAGCTGCTGCTGCTGCTGCCCGAGCCAATGCTGCCCGAGCCAATGCCACTTGAGCCGCTGCCTGGGGGCTCCTCCGCCTCCAGACGCAGCCGCTTGCTTCGGCTTGAACGCCCAGCTCTGGACATGCTGCTGCTGCTGCTGCTCCAGGTGGCCCGTGAGATGGTGACCCGTGAGGAGGGGCTGGGAGCCAGCTTCAGCCTCTCCTCCTCGCCCTCTAGGAGCTTGCGGTAGGCGCTGATCTCCATGTCCAAGGTCAACTGGACGTCCAGCAACTCCTGGTACTCGGCCAGCTGTTGCTGCATCACATCACGCATCTCCATCATCTCCTGCTCCTTGGCGTCCAGCGTCTTCCGGAACTTCTCCCGCTCCTCAGTCCTGGCCCCTTCCAGCTCTCGGATGCGGTCCTCAGCAGCACTGGCCTGCTTCTGGAGGCTGGAGATCTGGTAGCTGGGGGACTCGATCCGCATGCGGGCCTCCTTCAGCTCCTCACCGGCAGCATACCAAAAGTTTTTATGAACACTTTTTAAGCTACAGTAATCAAGGCAGCTTTTTTATAATACAAAAATATTCACAGAAAATTAGAATTAATCCTGAAACATAGTCACATAGACATGGTAAATTGTATTGGAAACAAACCTACTACCGATCAACTTTATATTACACCATGTGTGGAAGTTAAATATACAAATGCAATCGGATGAAATCTGACTACTATTATATATCATACAAAAAAGAGATCAATGCAGAAAATAAATAAACATTTTTGAAGTTTGTAGAGGAGACTCTCTTTTTTTTTTTAAATATTTATTTATTTTTAGTTCTTGGCGGACACAACACCTTTGTTTGTTTGTGGTGCTGAGGATCGAACCCGGGCCGCACGCATGCCAGGCGAGCGCGCTACCGCTTGAGCCACATCCCCAGCCAAACAGAGGAGACTCTCTTAATGTTTTTGTCATCTGCGTACCTCACTTTCTTAGAGTGTTCTATTTAAAATCAAGAAGATGATTTCCATAAATTAGATTACATTAAAATTAAAAGTATTCACTAAAATAAACTCCTTTTTAAAATTGATTCTTAAGACATTTTACTTAAAACCATTTTTTGTATTAGGTACTTTACACAAAGTTTTTTCATGGTATATGTACTCTGATTCCACATAAAAAAACAATCCATTAAACAGGGAATACAGGGAATATGTTTCACAAATTTGTCATTTTATTTACTCTCTCTCTCTCTCTTCTCTCTTTCTTCTTCTTCTTCTTCTTTTTCTTCTTCTTCTTCTTCTTCTTCTTCTTCTTCTTCTTCTTCTTCTGCTTCTTCTTCTTCTGCTTCTTCTTCTTCTTCTTCTTCTTCTTCTTCTTCTTCTTCTTCTTCTTCGTGAACATACCTGAAGGAGTAATAAATAAAATTTTAATGTAACATATTGAGTGAAAACGTGGAATTAAAGTAAATTTTTCTTTCTTTCTTTCTTTTTTCTTTCTTTCTTTCTTTCTTTATTTTTCTTTCTTTCTTTCTGTATTTCTTTCTTTCTTTTTCAGTAAATGCTCACTCTGAAAATAATATCATTGTTTTAATGGAGAGATTTTCAAATTGTTTCTGAAAAGTAAATATTTTAATCTTTGTGGTAGGCATGGTGGGTAGATTTATCTCACATTATTTGATTCTACCATTGTAGAATTCAATAAACCATAGACAGTATGTAAATAAATCTAGTTATCAATTAATTTTTCTTGGGTCAGGTCTTTAGTGTTGTATTGACAAAGTCCACACTGAACCTCAGGTTGTCAAGGACAAATAAGTTTTGTTTTAGTATGTTTTCTGAATTTGCATTAAATACAATTATTTTGGTTTTGTGTGTAAAGATAAATTTTAATAAACACAGGTTCCACAAAAGTCCTACTGCTAAGTCAAACAAAATATTTAATACTCTACACAGAAACTCTGAAACATTTTCAAGAAATATTTAAAAGCCTAAATAAATATGGTCAGATCCTTGCTCATGAATTAGAAGAGTCAGTGTGGCAAAACTGTTCACTTTCAACAAAGTTACCTGTAGATTCATTTTAGTAGTAAACAAAAATCTCCAGAGTGTGTGTGTGAGTGTGTGTGTGTGTGTATGTGCTTGTGTCTGTGTGTGTGCTATGTGTTTATGTGTGTGTGTATCTAAATTAGTAAGACGTTTTAAAAATTTTAGCATTGGCATGTTGAATAAGGCAGAAATATTTTTGAGAAGTGAATCATTAGATACAAAAAGTTTTTTTTTTTTTTCCGATTTTAGAAAAATAGTTTTCAGTGGCTCTGGGTGAGGAACAGTGTGTAGATGCCGAGTGCTCGGTTACATCAGGCAGCAGCCCCTCGAGGTGGTCCGTGGGTCCCCCTGCTGGTGGAAAAGATCCTCCCGGTTTTCCTTCTCCCGCACCACAGAAGACTGCTTCACTGCTCCTGTGGCCACTTCCTCTCCATCGGCGTGGACCAGCACAGTGCGGAAACTTTCGCCCGAGCCCCAGCTGCTCTGGCTCTTCCACACCAGGGTGGCGGGGGGCTGTGGGCCACCCCGGCACCAGCTGCCCACACCGTGACTGTCTGGCCGGCCCGCAGGACGTACTTGGGTGTGAACTTACAGGCGATCTCATCGCCTCCAGGACCTGCCTCTTAATCCTCCAGTTCCCCAGGGACTGATCCTTGTCTGAGTCCTTCTTGAGCCGCAGGAACCTGCCCTCCAGGTCAGTCTCCTCCGTGCTGACGCTGCAGGTGGCCGAGGCCTGCTGGGCCAGGAGGAAGCTGCTGCTGCTGCTGCCCGAGCCAATGCTGCCCGAGCCAATGCCACTTGAGCCGCTGCCTGGGGGCTCCTCCGCCTCCAGACGCAGCCGCTTGCTTCGGCTTGAACGCCCAGCTCTGGACATGCTGCTGCTGCTGCTGCTCCAGGTGGCCCGTGAGATGGTGACCCGTGAGGAGGGGCTGGGAGCCAGCTTCAGCCTCTCCTCCTCGCCCTCTAGGAGCTTGCGGTAGGCGCTGATCTCCATGTCCAAGGTCAACTGGACGTCCAGCAACTCCTGGTACTCGGCCAGCTGTTGCTGCATCACATCACGCATCTCCATCATCTCCTGCTCCTTGGCGTCCAGCGTCTTCCGGAACTTCTCCCGCTCCTCAGTCCTGGCCCCTTCCAGCTCTCGGATGCGGTCCTCAGCAGCACTGGCCTGCTTCTGGAGGCTGGAGATCTGGTAGCTGGGGGACTCGATCCGCATGCGGGCCTCCTTCAGCTCCTCACCGGCAGCATACCAAAAGTTTTTATGAACACTTTTTAAGCTACAGTAATCAAGGCAGCTTTTTATAATACAAAAATATTCACAGAAAATTAGAATTAATCCTGAAACATAGTCACATAGACATGGAAAATTGTATTGGAAACAAACCTACTACCGATCAACTTTATATTACACCATGTGTGGAAGTTAAATATACAAATGCAATCGGATGAAATCTGACTACTATTATATACCATACAAAAAAGAGATCAATGCAGAAAATAAATAAATATTTTTGAAGTTTGTAGAGGAGACTCTCTTTTTTTTTTAAATATTTATTTATTTTTAGTTCTTGGCGGACACAACACCTTTGTTTGTTTGTGGTGCTGAGGATCGAACCCGGGCCGCACGCATGCCAGGCGAGCGCGCTACCGCTTGAGCCACATCCCCAGCCAAACAGAGGAGACTCTCTTAATGTTTTTGTCATCTGCGTACCTCACTTTCTTAGAGTGTTCTATTTTAAAATCAAGAAGATGATTTCCATAAATTAGATTACATTAAAATTAAAAGTATTCACTAAAATAAACTCCTTTTTAAAATTGATTCTTAAGACATTTTACTTAAAACCATTTTTTGTATTAGGTACTTTACACAAAGTTTTTTCATGGTATATGTACTCTGATTCCACATAAAAAACAATCCAATTAAACAGGGAATACAGGGAATATGTTTCACAAATTTGTCATTTTATTTACTCTCTCTCTCTCTCTCTCTCTTCTTTCTTCTTTTCTTCTTTTTCTTCTTCTTCTTCTTTTCTTCTTCTTCTTCTTCTTCTTCTTCTTCTTCTTCTCTTCTTCTTCTTCTCTTCTTCTTCTTCTTCTTCTTCTTCTTCTTCTTCTTCTTCTTCTTCTTCTTCTTCTTCTTCTTCTTCGTGAACATACCTGAAGGAGTAATAAATAAAATTTTAATGTAACATATTGAGTGAAAACGTGGAATTAAAGTAAATTTTTCTTTCTTTCTTTCTTTTTTTTTTCTTTCTTTCTTTCTTTATTTTTCTTTCTTTCTTTCTGTATTTCTTTCTTTCTTTTTTAGTAAATGCTCACTCCTGAAAATAATATCATTGTTTTAATGGAGAGATTTTCAAATTGTTTTCTGAAAAGTAAATATTTTAATCTTTGTGGTAGGCATGGTGGGTAGATTTATCTCACATTATTTGATTCTACCATTGTAGAATTCAATAAACCATAGACAGTATGTAAATAAATCTAGTTATCAATTAATTTTTCTTGGGTCAGGTCTTTAGTGTTGTATTGACAAAGTCCACACTGAACCTCAAGG